>NC_083116.1:66816014-66999763 GCF_949774975.1 Lagenorhynchus albirostris | reverse complement strand
TCTGGCCACTCCTACCTCTGCTAATTATTTTTGGTATGGCAAGGAATGGGGCTAAATTCTAGTATCTGATACTTTTGGTAGTTCCCTGTGACTTCTATCCTGGCCTTCCACTTTCTTTTTCTTGTCCTAACTTTGTCCCCTTTCACATATATTCCTGCATTTTTTGTTTATATATGAGCCCTAGAATGCTGGAACTAGCCTTACAAGTAGATAGTTGTGTGATATAAGACCTTGTTGATTAAAAAATTTTCCTACAATTTGTGAAATGAAGTGTGGTAATGTATTAAAATTCAAAATACACATACTGTTTGAAACAGATTCCCATTATGAGAATGTGACCTAAGGAGAAAACAAGCAGAGAACTTTTCAAAGATGTAGGTATAAAACTATGCATCCAGCTACTTTAACACTAGTCTTATTTCAGGAAATGGATGTGATAGCTCTTCTGTAATGCATTTAGAGATGTGTTTAAAATCACATGCAATAAAGATGTTTATAAGAAAAAGAAAACAAAACAAAAAAATAAAACTGTGCATCCAAGATTGTTTCTAAAAAAAGACCTAGACAAACTTAACTGCCATCAATAAGAAACTAGTTAAATAAAATATTCTATGTTCAATCAAATATAATGCAAATAGTTTTTTCAAAGAATTTAATATATATTGACATGGAAAGATGCATTATTAGGTTTTTAAAGCATATTTCAAAATGAGATATTCATTCATTAGGCAGATTTTTATTGAGCATCTACTATGTACCAGGTATTGTCATAGCAACTAGGAAGAGAATGGAATTTAATTCTAATAGGATATATACTATACTCACATTTATATAAAATTTTGAATGTACATGTATATGTGTTTTGTGTAAAGAGAGAAATGTCTGAAAAGAAGTTCACTATAAAGCTAATGGCCATTTTTTTCTGGGTGGTAAGGTTTTAGTTACTTTTGACTTTTTTTTTTTTTTTTGTGGTACGCGAGCCTCTCACTGTTGTGGCTTCTCCCGTTGCGGAGCACAGTCTCCGGACGTGCAGCCTCAGCGGCCATGGCTCACGGGCCCAGCTACTCCATGGCATGTGTGATCTTCCTGGACCGGGGCACGAACCCGTGTCCCCTGCATTGGCAGGCGGACTGTCAACCACTGCGCCACCAAAGAAGCCCCAATTTTGACTTTTTTACTCATGCTTTTCTTAGTGTTTAAACTTTTAACATTAAACATATAATATTTTTTATAATCAGAAGAAACAACAAAGTTATACCCACTTGTGGAGAAATTTTCCAGCCACCACCCTTCACCCTTCACTCCTAGTTATTGTCCATGAAAAGTTTCAAGTCTCTCATGAAGAACAAACTAAGCTAACATCAGTCACCAATACCCCTTCATGAACTTCTTTTTTAGCCCTTTGAGGGGCTGGTTGGCTAAGGGAAGATATTCCTAAGGGTTAAAGTAGGGTGTTGGAAGCTACGGAGACAACCACTGAAATGAATCTGTTGATTGCAGTTTTCCAAGGAGAAGTTGGGAAAGGCAACTACATATAAGTCTAAGGGAAGGGAAGATCTACACGGTGTCAAAGAGATTTTGCACTTCCCCACCCTTTTGGCCTCAAAGCCTCACCTTCGCAGCATTCTAGAAGAGCTGCATTTGGTAGACTGCCAGGAGCCCTCTGACATTCAGGAAGGTTATAGGGAGGAAGAAAGTCTCATCTGTATAAATAACTGTTCTTCTCCTTCTTTTCTCCTCCCTGCAAATAGACTCATTAGGCTTTCGGCATCCTCCAGAGAGTGGGAGCCAGGCTTTCACTGCTGACAATTCCCATTAGCATGCCTTCATTGCAGCTCTTTTATTGCAATGATCAAATTACTTTCTCCAAGAACATTCCCCAGTCCACCAAGTAAGTTATGTATTGAAGAAGAGCATCTGGGGAGCCCTCATGCTTCTTATCCAGCGTGCTGGATCCCAGAAATAGGGCAAGGTAGGGTACTCCTTAACTGAGGCTATACTCCAAACCCCTTTAGCAGAACCTATTACAACTACTGTTGCCTTTAATTAACAAAGAGACAGACATTTACTTAAAAGTATAGCATAGTGATTAAGGTTTAGCTTACAGTCTAGGAGGAGTAACAGATAGGTACATAATAAATATTAGTACCAACAAGGAGGAATGAAATAATACGATAAACTGCAAGCAAAGAGCTAAGGGATTAAAAAGAAAAGAACCATTCAATCTAATTGGGAGATCATGGCTAACGTTAAAGAGAAATAGAATTAGAGCTAAGGCTTGAAGGGTAAGTTTCATTTCAGCAAATAGAAATGATGACAAAGATCAATCCAGGCTGAGAGAACATCATAAGCAAGGGTATGAAGGAAGAGAAGTAAGTGAGTTATTGAGCTACAAATGAGTAATCAGCTGCGACTAAAGGAGGTGGCATGGTAGCCCTGGCCCACAGTGCTCACTAGATATTGAATGATTACATGTAGGATTCCTGGAGAAATGCAATAAGAGATGCCATCAGAAGAAAGTAGCAGGGGCCAGACTGTGAGGATTTAATTATTTAGGAATTATCAAAGTAGAGGAGTGACAGGGTCTAACCTCTGACTTAAAAAGACAACTCCAGTGTTTATATGGATCGTGGAATAAAAGAAATAAGAATGGTACAGAAGGAAGACCAGTTAAGAGGCTACTACAGTAGTCTAGGTGAGATACAACAAAGGCCTGGAGTAAGATAATGGTGATGAGGATGAAGAAGAGGGATACAGATATGGGAGTCCTCAGTATATAGGAGACCTCCAAAACTATGAAAATAGATGAGCTTACCCTTGGACAAAATATAGACTGAAAAGAGAAGAGAATCAAAAAATAAACCCTGGGAAAGACTATGTTAATTAGCTTGATTGCGGTAATCATTTAACAGTGGATACATACATCAAAACATCACATTTGGAGTCGCTTGTTCTTCCTCTGTGCATCCTCTCTCTGCCTGTTATATTCAGAAAGTACTAGATTGCTTTGGGGAGAGGGGGTAGATGGTGGAAGAGTAAAATGCGGAGATCACCTTCCTCCCCACAGATACACCAGAAATACATCTATACATGGAACAACTCCTACAGGACACCTACTGAACGTTGGCAGAAGAGCTCAGACCTCCCAAAAGGAAAGAAACTCCCTACGTACCTGGGTAGGGCGAAAGAAAAAAGAAAAAACAGAGACAAAAGAATAGGGACGGGACGTGCACCAGTGGGAGGGAGCTGTGAAGGAGGAAACGTTTCCACACACTAGAAGCCCCTTCTCTGGCAGAGACAGCGGGTGACGGAGGGGGAAAGCTTCACAGCTATGGAGGAGAGCGCAGCAACAGGGGTGCAGAGGAAAAAGCTGGGAGATTCCCGCAGAGAGGATTGGTGCCAACCAGCATTCACCAGCCCGAGAGGCTTGTCTGCTCACCCGCTGGGGTGGGTGGGGCTGGAAGCTGAGGCTTGGGCTTCGGTCGGAGCTCAGGGAGAGGAATGGGGTTGGCAGCATGAACACAGCCTGCAGAGGGTTAGTGCACCACGGCTAGCCGGGAGGGAGTCCGGGGAAAAGTCTGGACTTGCTGAAGAGGCAAGAGACTTTTTCTTCCCTCTTTGTTTCCTGGTGCACAAGGAGAGTGGATTAAGAGCGCTGCTTAAAGGAGCTCCAGAGACGAGCGCGAGCTGCGGCTAACAGTGCGGACCCCAGAGATGGGCATGAGATGCTAAGGCCACTGCTGCTGCCACCAAGAAGCCTGTGTACGAGCACAGGTCACTATCCACACCTCCCTTCCGGGAAGCCTGTGCAGCCCACCACTACCAGGGTCCCGTGATCCAGGGACAACTTCCCTGGGAGAAAGCAAGGTGCGCCACAGGCTGGTGCAACGTCACGCCGGCCTCTGCCGCTGCGGGCTCACCCCGCATCCGCACCCCTCCCTCCCCCCGGCCTGAGTGAGCTAGAGCCCACAAGTCAGCTGCTCCTTTAATCCCATCCTGTCTGAGCGAAGAAAAGACGCCCTCCAGTGACCTACATACAGAAGCGGGGCCAAATCCAAAGCTGAGCCTCGGGAGCTGTGCGAACAAAGAAGAGAAAGGGAAATCTCTCCCAGCAGCCTCAGGAGCAGCGGAGTAAATCTCCACAATCAACTTGATGTATCCTGAATATGTGGAATACATGAATAGACAATGAATCATCCCAAATTGAGGAGGCAGACTTTGAGAGCAAGATTTATTATTTTTTCCCCTTTTCCCCTTTTTGTGAGTGTGTATGTGTACACTTCTGTGTGAGATTTTGTCTGTATAGCTTTGTTTTCACCATTTGTCCTAGGGTTCTATCCGTCCATTTATTTATTATTTTGTTTAGTTTCATTTTCTTTTTTAATTTTTTTTTAAAAATTCTTAATAATTATTTTTTATTTTAATAACTTTATTTTATCTTACTTTATTTTATTTTATTTTCTCCTCTTTCTTTCTTTCTACTTTTTCTCCCTTTTATTCAGAGTGGTTTGGATGAAAGGTTCTTGGTGCTGCAGCCAGGAGTCAGTGCTGTGCCTCTGAGGTGGGAGAGCCAACTTCAGGACACTGGTCCACAAGAGACCTCCCAGCACCACGTAATATCAAATGGTGAAAATCTCCCAGAGATCTCCATCTCAACACCAGCACCCAGCATCACTCAACGACCAGCAAGCTACAGTGCTGGGCACCCTATGACAAACAACTAGCAAGACAGGAACACAAACCCACCCATTGGCACAGAGGGTGCCTAAAATCATAATAAGTCCACAGACACTCCAAAACACACAACCAGACGTGGACCTGCCCAAAAGAAAGACAAGATCCAGCCTTAACCACCAGAACACAGACACTAGTCCCCTCCACCAGGAAGCCTACACAACCCACTGAAACAACTTTAGCCACTGGGGACAGACACCAAAAACAAAGGGAACTACGAACCTGCAGCCTACAAAAAGAGGACCCCAAATACAGAAAGATAAGCAAAATGACAAGACAGAAAAACACACAGCAGATGAAGGAGCAAGATAAAAATCCATCAGACCTAACAAATGAAGAGGAAATAGGCAGTCTACCTGAAAAAGAATTCCGAATAATGATAGTAAAGATGATCCAAAATCTTGGAAATAGAATGGACAAAATGCAAGAAACATTTAACAAGGACCTAGAAAAACTAAAGATGAAACAAACAACGATGAACAACACAATAAATGAAATGAAAAATACTCTAGATGGGATCAATAGCAGCATAACTGAGGCAGAAGAATGGATAAGTGACCTGGAAGATAAAATAGTGGAAATAACTACTACAGAGCAGAAAAAAGAAAAAAGAATGAAAAGAACTGAGGACAGTCTCAGAGACCTCTGGGACAACATTAAATGCACCAATATTCGAATTATAGGGGTTCCAGTAGAAGAAGAGAAAAAGAAAGGGACTGAGAAAATATTTGAAGAGATTACAGTTGAAAACTTCCCTAATATGGGAAAGGAAACAGTTAATCAAGTCCAGGAAACACAGAGAGTCCCATACAAGATAAATCCCAGGAGAAACATGCCAAGACACATATTATTCAAAGTGTCAAAAATTAAATACAAAGAAAACATATTAAAAGCAGCAAGGGAAAAACAACAAATAGCACACAAGGGAATCCCCGTATGGTGAACAGCTGATCTTTCAGCAGAAACTCTTCAAGCCAGAAGGGACTGGCAGGACATATTTAAAGTGATGAAGGAGAAAAACCTACAACCAAGATTACTCTACCCAGCAAGGATCTCATTCAGATTTGATGAAGAAATTAAAACCTTTACAGACAAGCAAAAGCTGAGAGAGTTCAGCACCACCAAACCAGCTTTACAACAAATGCTAAAGGACCTTCTCTAGGCAAGAACCACAAGAGAAGGAAAAGACCTACAATAACAAACACAAAACAATTAATGGGAATAGGAACATACATATCGATAATTACCTTAAATGTAAATGGATAAAATGCTCCCACCAAAAGACACAGACCGGCTTAATGGATACTAAAACAAGACCCATATATATGCTGTCTACCAGAGACCCACTTCAGACCTAGAGACACATACAGACTGAAAGTGAGGGGATGGAAAAAGATATTCCATGCAAATGGAAACCAAAAGAAAGCTGGAGTAGCAACTCTCATATCAGAGAAAATAGACTTTAAAATAAAGACTATTAGAAGACACCAGGAAGGACACTACAAAATGATCAAGGGATCAATCCAAGAAGAAGTTATAACAATTGTAAATATTTATGCCCCCAACATAGGAGCATCTCAATACATAAGGCAAATACTAACAGCCATAAAAGTGGAAATCGACAGTAACACATTCATAGTAGGGGACTTTAATACCCCACTTTCACCAATGGACAGATCATCCAAAATGAAAATAAATAAGGAAACACAAGCTTTAAATGATACATTAAACAAGATGGACGTAATTGATATTTATAGGACATTCCATCCAAAAACAACAGAATACACATTTTTCTCAAGTGCTCATGAAACATTCTCCAGGATAGAACATATCTTGGGTCACAAATCAAGCCTTGGTAAATTTAAGAAAATTGAAATTGTATCAAGTATCTTTTACAACCACAACACTATGAGACTATATATCAACTACAGGAAAAGATCTGTAAAAAACACAAACACATGGAGGCTAAACAACACACTACTTAATAACGAAGTGATCACTGAAGAAATCAAAAAGGAAATTTAAAAATACCTAGAAACAAATGACTATGAAGACACAACGACCCAAAACCTATGGGATGCAGCAAAAGCAGTTCTAAGAGGGAAGTTTATAGCAATACAATCCTACCTTAAGAAACAGGAAACATCTCGAATAAACTACCTAAAATTGCACCTAAAACAATTAGAGAAAGAAGGAAAAAATCCCCAAAGTTAGCAGAAGGAGAGAAATCCTAAAGATCAGAACAGAAATAAATGAAAAAGAAATGAAGGAAATGATAGCAAAGATCAATAAAACTAAAAGCTGGTTCTTTGAGAAGATAAACAAAATTGATAAACCATTAGCCACACTCAACAAGAAAAAAGGGAGAAGACTCAAATCAAAACAATTAGAAATGGAAAAGGAGAAGTAACAACTGACACTGCAGAAACACAAAAGATCATGAGAGATTACTACAAGCAACATTGTGCAAATAAAATGGACAACGTGAAAGAAATGGACAAATTCTTAGAAATGCACAATCTGCCAAGATTGAATCAGGAAGAAATAGAAAATATGAACAGACCAATCACAAGCACTGAAGGTGAAACTGTAATTAAAAATCTTCCAACAAACAAAAGCCCAGGACCAGATGGATTCACAGGCATATTCTATCAAAAATGTAGAGAAGAGCTAACACCTATCCTTCTCAAAGTCTTCCAAAACATAGCCGAGGGAGGAACACTCCCAAACTCATTCTATAAGGCTTCCATCACCCTGATACCAAAACCAGACAAGGATGTCACAAAGAAAGAAAACTACAGGCCAATATCACTGATGAACACAGATGCAAATATCCTCAACAAAATACTAGCAAACAGAATCCAACAGCACATTAAAAGGATCATACACCATGATCAAGTGGGGTTTGTCCCAGGAATGCAAGGATTCTTCAATATATGCAAATCAAACAATGTGATACACCATATTAACAAATCGAAAGAGAGAAACCATATGTTCATCTCAATAGATGCAGAGAAAGCTTTCAACAAAATTCAACAACTATTTATGAAAAAAAACCTCCAGAAAGTAGGCATAGAGGGAACTTTCCTCAACATAATAAAGGCCATATATGACAAACCCACAGCCAACATCGTCCTCAATAGTGAAAAACTGAAAGCATTTCCACTAAGATAAGGAACAAGACAAGGTTGCCCACTCTCACCACTCTTATTCAACAAAGTTTTGGAAGTTTTAGCCACAGCAATCAGAGAAGAAAAGGAAATAAAAGGAATCCAAATCGGAAAAGAAGAAGTAAAGCTGTCACTGTTTGCAGATGACATGACACTATACACAGAGAATCCTAAAGAGGCTACCAGAAAACTACTAGAGCTAATCAATAATTTTGGTAAAGTAGCAGGATACAAAACTAATGCACAGAAATTTCTGGCATTCCTATACAGTAATGATGAAAAATCTGAAAGTGAAATCAAGAAAACACTCCCATTTACCACTGCAAAAAAAAGAATAAAATACCTAGGGATAAACCTACCTAAGGAGACAAAACACCTGTATGAAGAAAATAATAAGACACTTATGAAAGAAATTAAAGATGATACAAATAGGTGGAGAGATATACCATGTTCTTGGATTGGATTAATCAACATTGTGAAAGTGACTCTACTACCCAAAGCAATCTACAGATTCAATGCAATCCCTATCAAACTACCAATGGCATTTTTCACAGAACTAGAACAAAAAAATTCACAATTTGTATGGAAACACAAAAGACCCAGAATAGCTAAAGCAATCTTGAGAACGAAAAACAGAGCTGGAGGAATCAGGCTCCCTGACTTCAGACTATACTACAAAGCTACAGTAACCAAGACAGTATGGTACTGGCACAAAAACAGAAATATAGATCAATGGAACAGGATAGAAAGCCCAGAGATAAACCCATGCACATATGGTCACCTTATCTTTGATAAAGGAGGCAGGAATGTACAGTGGAGAAAAGACAGCCACTTCAATAAGTGGTGCAGGGAAAACTGGACAGCTACATGTACAAGAATGAAGGCCATGGTGGTTTTGAATGGGGAAGGGAGTGACATATCTGATTTTCATGCTGCCTAGCATGAGAATGGATTGTCAACCCCAGGGAAAACTCCAGAGCTGAATGAGGCTGCATAAGGTCATTTTGAGGTTTCCTTAATGTCTCTAAAATCCCAAAGTATCAGCCCAACTCATCCTACAAGACCACACTTCCCACCTCTGCTTTTGTTCACTCTTTTCCCCTCTGCCTGGGATATCCTTTTCCCACTCCCACTACCTTTTACCAATGTACAAATACAGTCCATCCTTTAAGTTCCAGTTCTAATGTCACCATTGCCAAGAAGTCTTCTGGATTTCCCCAGCATCTAAATTCCCATACCCTTTCTCTGTGCCTTCCTCAGACACTGAGTCCTTTCTACCTTAGACTATACTCTTTGGAGTATAAAGGAGGTACAAACAGCAAAAGCTATCCTGAAGGCAGATGCTTATACTGGCACCCCACAATCTGAGACACAAAGGCACCTCAGAAAAGATTTGAGTCCCTAGGAGTGCTGGTCAGAGACAAAGCCAGACAATTCCAAGAGTGTTCCCTGTTGTTCATACACTAGTTTCCATCATCAATATACTTTAAACAATGAACCTCTCTTTTCATTGTTTAGCCCCATTATTACTGGACTGTTCATTAGCTAGGACATGGCCTCACCTTTTACCTCCCATACTGAACTTATCAGTACACCCAGAACAAAGATGATACTACAACAAAATTCCTATTGTCAGTGGACCCACTGATGATAGACACCCCAAACATGAGCTTCAATGACCTTCTGTATCTTATGAAATCCTTCTTATTGGAATAACAGCTAAAATACCTGGTCAGAGAACATCTATCAGTTCTGGCTCAAATGAAACTGCCCAGCTACCTCCAAAAGCATGGGTTTTCTAGAGAATAATTACTATACTTCCTCAAATTCTAATGGAAAATTCCAGTATGCATGAAAAAAAATCTCTGAAACTCTACTGTGTCAGTTAGAATTGTGTTCAGCTGCACGTAATATAAACCTAAATCCAGTGACTTAAACCAGAAACGAGTTTATTTTCTCATGACACCAGAAGTCTGATGGTATGCAGTCCAGAGCAGATACAGCCGCCTCCACAATATCTCATGTTACAACATGGCTGCTACAACTCTAGACATAACATATGCATTCCAGGATGGAAAGAGAAAAGACTAAATGGAGCAAGTCAACCAGATTTGTCAAGAAAACTATCGTTTTCCCAGAAGCCTCACGCTGTAGACTTCCACTTACATCTCATTGGCCAGAACTTTATCACATGATTACCTTTAGCTACAAACCCTCTCAAGAAATCAAAATTTTTAAATGGGCATATCACGTCCCCAAATAAATTCAGAGGAGTTTTAGTACAGGAGAAATTAAGGAATTAAGAAATTCCCTATTAAGTAGGTAATTAGTAGTGTTTGCCTCTTATAATGAGATGAAAAGTAATCAAAACTATAAAAACATGTAACAGGGTTTCCCTGGTGGCACAGTGGTTGAGAGTCCACCTGCCGATGCAGGGGACACGGGTTCGTGCCCCGGTCCGGGAAGATCCCACATGCCGCGGAGCAGCTGGGCCTGTGAGCCATGGCCACTGAGCCTGCACATCCCAACGGGAGAAGCCACAACAGTGAGCGGCCTACGTACCGAAAAAAAAATGTAATAGTCATTTGAATACATGGCTTATTTCCCTTTTTAGGCTGTACGTTCCCTAAAGTCTGGGACTACATCTTCATCCATCCATTCCACACAGCAGGTTAAGAAAATTTATTCCACACTCACTATATACCAAAAACTGTATAGGTACTTAATATATACTATTTTATCTAAAGTCCTCTCAACAACCCTAGAAAGTAGATACTATTACTATTCCTATTTAATAAATGAAAGTAAGTCTCAGGGAGTTGGGTTGACTTGACTGAGATACCACCTCTAGCAAGTGGTCCAGGTAGAATTTCAATTGTACATTCAGATGTTAAAGGCTGTGTTCTTCTACTATACCACAGTACCTGATATAAAGTTAACAATAAATGTTGAATTAATCAGTCACAGTGGTCACACCAAACTCACTTTCTGCCACTGTCATCTACTTCAAAGGGTCATATGCCTTCAAATTTGGGGTACTCATCATACAGCCTCTTGTGACTATATGCACACTGCTCTCCTGCTCACCTTTCTGCCTCATCAGGGATTTGTCGCCAGAGCGGTAGAGGTTTTTGCTTAATACAGGCCAGTTCCAGGCTTCAGACAATCCTTGTTGGTATGGGACAGGGATTTCAAGACATTGTTTCCAGGAAAACAGGCAAAAGCCACTGTTTAAAGAAAATAAAGAGATAGATTTTACAGAGGTAGGACAAAAGTTGACTATGGTGGCTCCTGGGAGGAGTGTCCCAATCACATCAGCCAAGTGCTAAGTAAGGAAGAGAGGGGAGAGTACAGAACTGGCAGTCAGGAGATTTATGTTTTAGCCCAGGTTTTGTCATTAATGCATTGCATGACATCAGACAAGTCACCGCCCAGTTCTCATTCTCAGTGTTTATCATCTGTAGAACAAGGGACTGGGGATAAATAAGGCTGCTTTGAGAGTTGACACCTGTAAATCTATGACCTAGAATTAAGGGGACGCTAGGCAGAGTCACATGCCTGGGCACATACATGCAAGCACACACACGCACACACACACAAACACACATTGTATTGAACAAGCCCTATCACTTGTGTAAGTGCAAGCCATTTACAGAACACATTTTCATAAGGGCCAAATTTAGTGCTTTCTTTCTGCTTGCCAAAGCTAAGCCATGTGATCATTTTTCTTGTAATCTACATCCACTCACAAGAAGAATGTTGTTTTCATGATGTCACCCAAATTATATTTGTTAAAGTGAGTGAGACTGGAAGCTGGGCATGAGGAGTCTGCTTAATTGCATTATTTCAGTATATTAAGTTATTGCGGGTGCTCAAGTCTGACTGTGATGCGAAGAAAATCTGCCAGCATTTGGGTTTTATCCACCAGCACTGAAGGTAGCCTTAGAGTTTGCTGAGCAATGAGGTAGATTTTTTTTCAATGTTCACATTTTTCCTATTAAACTTTTGAGCTTATCTTTCCATTCACCTTATTCTTAGCAAAGGCTCCAGCACTCACCTGAGCCTAGGTCTTCCTGAGTTGATATAATGAAACCAGGTAGTGTTTCCCAGACCCTCTGCGTACACCAGTTCCTCTAGAAACCCCCTCACCTTGCTCCTCACCCTTCAAAAAACAAGTTAAGAATGCAAACACTTCAGTGCCATTCATGGAACTTCTTTTCTCACTAGGGAGCTGGCCTCATGGTCTTATACATATATAAGAGCAGCATACACACTGGTGAGAGCAATCGGTGGGACTTAGGAAGCCTGGTTGCTGGTCCAAATTCTGTCACCATGTATGTGACCTTAAGAAATCCCTTTCTATTATTTGGGCTTTTAAAGTCCATCTTAAAATCCATCCATCTTAAAATTCATCCATTTTAAAATCACCGGGTTGAACTAGGTAAACTCTCAGGACCATTTTGATTCTAATAATCATGATTTGTTCACACAAACACATCCATGTTAGAATGCACTTTCTCAGAAGTTTAATTAAGGTCATCTTTAGTACCTCAGGGTTGCACAGCTCCAAATGGCACCATTCATATTGTGGGGGTTACCACTCACCTGAGACCCTAAGATCACCTGGCATCATGTTTGAGAACCTGACAAAGTTTTTTTTAGTGTAATGCCTGCCATGGCATATATATGTCTTGGGTCATGCATACTGGTTTAAAGCCTGTTTCCCCACTAAACTTTGGCAAAAGAGTCCCCCACTTCAAAACCTCGGGTTCCTTCTTCAATGAGAAAGCATAAATCTCTAGATCTCTGTCTTGGTCTCCTTCCCAAAAATGTAGGGCTTATGAGGAATGGCATCTCTGTTCAAAGGACGGAGAGCTTGCATTATGTAAAAGGAACAAAAAGGTTCAATTTAGTTGAGGATAGAACGGCTGAAGGGAGGATCTTGGCCTGAATAATATAAACAGGTCTTTTTCTCCTAGCATAAATGTCCAAGTGCCTAGAGGAGAAGGAGTCATGGAAAGGTAAGATTAGAATTCTTTAAGCTAAGTGGAAGACTTCACAAATTTCCTTGGGCCAAACCAAGAATGCACCACATATACCCAGATGTGGGATATATCAGACGGTCATGAGGTACTTCCCCAAGGGTATCTTTGGCAAAAGTGGAGAGGTTATACTTCTCCCAGGGGAATGAACTCAATGATATCTACTGGAATATCGAATATTGTTATAAGTAAGATAGGACCTGTGTGAACATCAACTTCCATTCAACAGAGGTTCCAGAGAACTAGAGCTCTATTACGTGCTCTGTACATGCACATGAACTCTGCATGCACATAGACTCTGGCCCTGCTGACCAGATTAGCTGGCCTTTCCAGCCATCTTTCATACCCTTGAGCATTTTCCCTCACTAGACTCAGTTTCCTGGTATGTAAATGAGAGAGTTTGAAAGCAGTCACAGTTTTCAAACTATTCTGTGGAGCCCTAGGTTCAGACTCAAGGACATGGCTTGAGCTCATGGCTCAAGGGCTACCTCATTGATGAGAAAGACAGGAGAGGCCAAAAAGGCAGAGATCTACAAAACACACTTCAACAGAGCAGTTCAGCTTCTATCAGTTTTATATATCAGGCTTCCACAAAAGATTCCATTTGAAAAATATATTGTTCTAATGCTAAAAATAGAAAGCTACTGGTCTGCATGCTTGATAAGTGCCCTACAAGCACTAATGTTCTATATGTCTATGAAGAAAGAGTCATAAATTGAGAAGAAATAATTTTTTTTCTTGGGAGACTGGTACTCTGCTGGGAAGAAAACCCCAAGAAGTAGCAAAGAATCATCTGTCACTGAGCTACACAGATAGATCTTTTGTTGAGTTTTGCCTCCCAGTTGGAGCATGAGGCGAAAATCTTCTGTGCTTTAGTTACATTCCTATGAGTGAGATTCCAACTGGAAGAAAACTGATTTAGCTTGAAAGGAGCCTGGATGTATGGGTGGAAGCTGCACCTAGGTTTCTGGTGAAGCTCTGTTCAAGGGAGTTAAATGGTGACAATCATCTCCCTCATATGAATTTTCCAGAGCAATTAATATGCCTACATTTATCTAGTCTCTGATTTTAAGGAAAATTTGAATATCTATTTTAAGAGGGAGAAGCTACATTTTAGCTCCATCTGCTGGTGTTAAATTAGCTCTGGAAACCAAATGCCACCTACCTACCTTACTTGCAAGCTGGGCATCTTCTGGCACTAATAAGTCAAGGTGACATGCCTGTTTCAGTTATATGGTCACTTTGAATGATTCATTTGTAAAGAAAAGAGTAGTCATCAAAGAAGGCTTCCAAAGGAGCCCAGAAATCCTGACTTCCCCAAAAAACTTGGCAGAAAATGTCACCACCTGGCTAGTAGAATTTGAAGAGCCCCAGAAAGGTATTTCTTGTTCTCAATTTCACCACTGTTAGTCAACCCTAGTATCACCACAACTGTGTTATTTTAGATCTTAAAGGCTCTGTGGTCTCCTAAAGCCCCATGTGAAAACACAACTCCCTCTAGAGGGAGAAACATTGTAAGCTGTTAGCAGCTAACGCTTCATGAGGAATTAATTAGATATTTTTTGGTAGTCACCTTTAAGAGGGTTATGGCTAAGATTTGCTCTGGGTGGTCCCAGTTTATACCTATTGTCCTGAAATGATTATTCAATAGCACCCCCATATACACTCAAATATGTTCCAATTTGGGAGATACATTATATGGTCATCTTAGCCATAATATTTGTTATCATATTATACACGTGAATTTACCAAGTCCAACACTGTCAAGGCTGATTAGTACTTTCTAGCCATTTATGCTTACCATTCAGAAGGCCCCCACTAACTGGACAGTGTTGCCAGCGTGTGACTTTTATGAGAAGACTTTCAGGCAGATGGGGGTTGGTGGATACAACTTAGAACACAGACAATACTTGTGACGTAATTTTTGTTAAATTGAAAAAGCTTAACACTAACAAATCACTCGTTACTGTTTCATAAGTTTATTATTTTAATTTTTATTGGAGTATAATTGCTTTACAATTTTGTGTTAGTTTCTACTGTACAGCAAAGTGAATCAGCTATACATATATATATATCTCCTCTTCTTTGGATTTCCTTCAAATTTAAGTCACCACAGAGCACTGAGTAGAGTTCCCTGTGCTATACAGTAGGTTATAATTAGTTATCTATTTTATACATAGTATCAATAGTGTATCTATGTCAATCCCAATCTCCCAATTCATCCCACCCCCCCTTTTCCCCTTGGTATCCATACATTTGTTCTCTATGTCTGCGTCTCTGTTTCTCCTTTGTAAATAAGATCATCTATACCAATTTTTTCAGATTCCACATATATGCGTTAATATACAATATTTGTTTTTCTCTTTCTGACTTACTTCAAAAAGACACATGCACCTCAATGTTCATTGCAGCACTATTTACAATAGCCAGGACATGGAAACAACCTAAATGTGCATCAACAGAGGAATGGATAAAGAAGATGTGGTACATATATCCAATGGACTATTTCTCAGCCATAAACAAAATTGGGTCATTTGTAGAGACATGGATAGACCTAGAGACTGTCATGCAGAGTGTTTCATAAGCTTAAAGGCTACAGTGAAGAGTGAGGTTTAAAAAACTGCTAGTATCAATTTGATTAGATCTCAACCCCTATATCATATTACATTACATTTGCATTTATTTGTTTAGCACAATGACTCTGCTAGACTTTGGTCGCTCCTCAGGAAGTTAGACTTTTCAAGGTAAAAGCAGCATGGTAACATTTTTTTTTTTTTTTGCAGTACGCGGGCCTCTCACTGTTGTGGCCTCTCCCGTTGCAGAGCACAGGCTCCGGACGCACAGGCTCAGCGGCCATGGCTCACGGGCCCAGCCACTCCGCAGCATGTGGGATCCTCCCGGACCGGGGCACGAACCCGTGTCCCCTGCATTGGCAAGCAGACTCTCAACCACTGCGCGCCACCAGGGAAGCCCAGCATGGTAACATTTTTAAATATCACTCAGTAGGTTTTCCCTTCTTGGTCATTAATGACATGGTCCTAGACCAGGATTTCTCAACCTAACCATTCTTGACATTGTAGAGAGTTGTATTGTGCATTGCAAGATGTTTAGCAGCATCCCTGGCCTCTACCCACTAGGTGCTAGTAGCAACAACCCCTAGTTGTAACCATCAAAAATATCTCCGGATTTTGTCAAATGTTTCCTAGAGGACAAAATCAACCCTAGTTGAGTACCACTAGCCTAGACCTTCTGTGTTTAAGCCTAGAACCCAGTGACTATGATTTCTTCTAAAGAAGAAAGGCAGGTGGTACCTAAAATGAAAGTCATTGTTCAGCTTCAAATTTGTAACTAGGCTTTTGGAAGTCCATTTAGAGACAACAATCTTGAAATTCAGCCTTTTAAAGAGAAAAAGGGTTATTCTCAAAACTGTAAAAAGCTGAGTTAATAAATTTCAATAACCAAACTTGGAGGACTCACCATAAAATAAATTGTAGAACTGAGATAGTAAGTTATAACATATGGAAACTTCCCACCCCGTAGGAAAAAGATAAGCCTTCTGGGGCTGGAGAAGGAAAAGATGGGGACAGATGGAAGGAAAGGAATTGAGAAATGATTCCCTTGTCTTGAACTATAGGAGTGAAACCCCCACATGGGGCTGCAGGAAGAGGACTGCAGGTAGGTTTAGGGGAATAAAAGAACAACTAAGGCTTGTGCCTTGCTTCCCTAGAGTAGCCCTCTGAAGCTCCTGCTGCTTAGAAAATATGGTGTGAAAACTATGGAGTAGTTAGGACTAAAATTGGAGGCAAGGCAGGTGGGCCTGAGGGCAGCCTTGCAGGAGCTTGCACACTCTTACAGTACCTGGAGAAAGAAGCAGAGGGTTCCTAAGTCCCCATTAGGAGAAGGGGAGCATAGAAACACTAAAAGAAGGATTAATGAGCCAGAAGAGGATGTGCCAAAGTACTATGACCTCCTGACAAGAGAAGGGCCTGGCAACGTCTATGGTCCTCAGTAGCGAGTTGAACACATAATGCCTGAAAGACCAGGAGGTCTGATATAATAATTGCTGAAAAAAAATCACTGTATGTATCTGAGCTGGGTTCAGAGCAAAGTTGAGCTCTGTAATATAAAGGAAAGAAGAACCATCTGCTTTGTGACTGTGAAATTTCTGCTGCTTCATATTCTTAGAAATTGCAAGAGAGAAAGTCATGAGTGGCCTTCTTAGTATGCCCTTATTTAGATTTCAGAACCTCCAAAGTACTTGTCCTGCATCTTTTTTGTACAGAGGAAAAGAACTGCTTTCAGTTCCATTTGAGTCTTCTCTGCTTCCACCCTGTTTCAGTGGATAAAGAAAAATTTTCACCATAACACAATTCCATATGTTTACTTAGGCTGGATGCCCCAAAACGTCTACAGAAGAAACCCCATGATTTTGTTTTCTTGCCAGATCTTCTATCCACCTGTTTTCCCTCCTACCTAATTTCCCTGTCCCTTGGAACACATAACTGTATAAAAACTTAATTTCCCTTAGGCTGCTCAAAATCATCTCTGAAAGATCCCAGCATATTTTTTATCAACTTTAGAATTTCACTTCCGCCACAAACTTCTTACAGAAAGCCATGTCTTTCTTCTTCCCTAGAACATTTCATTTTATACAATGTACAGCAAATACATGCTTGAATACACACAGAATATTTCTGGCCAGATAGAAACTTTGTAACAGCCCTTAGGGAGCCTGGACTTGGGCTGAACAACCTTTCTACCTGCCAGGCTAAATAAAATCTCACAACACTTTTTTACAAGGCAGAGGCTTTGGAGAGAACCAGTTGTGCTAGAAGTAACAAGTAACAGAAGAAGAGAAGAGCAAAAGTGGGGTATATATGGGGAAAACCCAAACACTGCAAGTTGAGGGCCCTTGGTACATTCCTTAATGGTCTCTTCACAGTTATCTGAATTCACTTAGCCACATCAGCTTCTGGCTTTGCTTGGATTGCAACCTGCATGGAATGGCTTCCTTCCTCCTTTTTATCTAATAAATCCTTCAAGGCCAGCTTCAAGTGTTAATTCTTCTAGGAAGTCTGCCTTCCCTCTTTTAGCCTCACAAATCTCTCACTTCTCTGAAATTCTGAAACACTTACTGTTACTTGGCACTTAGCATAGACTGTCCTCTATCATAGCCTGTACTTTCATCTTTGTCAGTTATATTTTTTACATCTTTATTGCAGTATAATTGCTTTACAATGTTGCATAAGTTTCTGCTGTATAACAAAGTGAATCACCTATATGTATACATATATCTCCATATCCCCTCCCTCTTGCGTTTCCCTCCCTCCCTCCCGACCCCACCACTCTAGGAGGTCACAAAGCACCGAGCTGATCTCCCTGTGCTATGCAACTGCTTCCCACTAGCAATCTTTTTACATTTGGTAGTGTATATATGTCAATGCTACTCTCTCACTTCATCCCAGCTTATCCTTCCCCTTCCCTGTGTCCTCAACTCCACTCTCTACATCCGTGTCTTTATTCCTCTCCTACCCCTCGGTTCATCAGAACCTTTTTTTTTTTTTTAGATTCCATATATGTGTGTTAGTATACAGTATTTGTTTTTTTCTTTCTGACTTACTTCACTCTGTATGACAGTCTCTAGGTCCATCCACCTCACTAGAAATAACTGAATTTAGTTTCTTATTATGGCTGAGTAATATTCCATTGTATATATGTGCCACATCTTCTTTATCCATTCATCCGATGATGGACACTTAGATGGCTTTCATATCCTGGCTATTGTAAATAGTGCTGCAATGAACATTGTCGTACATGTCCCTTTTGGAACTATGATTTTCTCAGGGTATATGCCACGTAGTGAGATTGCTGGATCACATGGTAATTCTATTTTTAGTTTTTTTTTAACATCTTTATTGGAGTATAATTGCTTTACAATGGTATGTTAGTTTCTTCTTTATAACAAAGTGAATCAGTTATACATATACATATGTTCCCATATCCCTTCCCTCTTGCGTCGCCCTCCCTCCCACACTCCCTATCCCATCCCTCTAGATGGTCACAAAGCACCGAGCTCATCTCCCTATGCTATGTGGCTGCTTCCCACTAGCTATCTATTTTAAGTTTGGTAGTGTATATATATCCATGCCACTGTCTCACTTGGTCACAGCTTTCCCGTCCCCCTCCCCATCTCCTCAAGTCCATTCTCTAGTAGGTCTCTGTCTTAATTCCTGTCTTACCTCTAGTTTCTTCATGACATTTTTTTTCTTAGATCCCATATATATGTGCTAGCACATGGAATATGTCTTTCTCTTTCTGACTTACTTCACTCTATATGACACACTCTAGGTCCATCCACCTCACTACAAATAACTCAATTTTGTTTCTTTTTATGGCTAATATTCCATTGTATGTATGTGCCACAACTTCTTTATCCATGCATCCGATGATGGACACTTAGATTGTTTCCTTCTCCTGGCTACAGTAAATACAGCTACAATGAATATTTTGGTACATGACTCTATTTGAATTATGGTTTTCTCAGGGTATACGCCAAGTAGAGGGATTGCTAGGTCACATGGTAATTCCGTTTATAGTTTTTTAAGGAACCTCCATACTGTATTTTCTTGAGGACTTCTGCATCTATGTTCATCAGTGATATTGGCCTGTAGTTTTCCTTCTTTGTGACATATTTGTCTGGTTTTGGTATCAGTGTGATGGTGGCCTCGTAGAATGAGTTTGGGAGTGTTCCACCCTCTGCTATATTTTGGAAGAGTTTGAGAAGAATAAGTGTTAGCTCTTCTCTAAATGTTTGATAGAATTCTCCTGTGAAGCCATTTGGTCCTGGACTTTTGTTTGTTGGAAGATTTTTAATCACAGTTTCTATTTCAGTGCTTGTGATTGGTCTGTTCATATTTTCTATTTCTTCCTGATTCAGTCTTGGCAGGTGGTGCTTTTCTAAGAATTTGTCCATTTCTTCCAGGTTGTCCATTTTTTTGGCATAGGGTTGCTTGTCATAATCTCTCATGATCTTTTGTATTTCTTCAGTGTCAGTTGTTACTTCTTTTTCATTTCTAATTCAATTGATTTGAGTCTTCTACCTTTTTTTCTTGATGAGTCTGGCTAATGGTTTATCAATTTTGTTTATCTTCTCAAAGAACCAGCTTTTAATTTTATTGATCTTTGTTATCAATTCTTTCATTTCTTTTTCATTTATTTCTCACCTGATCTTTATGATTTCTTTCCTTCTGCTAACTTTGGGGTTGTTTTTTTCTTCTATCTCTAATTGCTTTAGGTGCAATGTTAGGCTGTTTATTCGAGATGTTACCTGTTTCTTAAGGTAGGATTGCATTGCTGTAAACTTCCCTCTTAGAACTGCTTTTGCTGCATCCCATAGGTTTTGGGTCGTTGTGTCTTCATAGTCATTTGTTTCTAGGTATTTTTAAATTTCCTTTTTGATTTCTTCAGTGATCACTTCGTTATTAAGTAGTGTAGTGTTTAGCCTCCATGTGTTTGTATCTTTTATAGATCTTCTCCTGTAATTGATATCTAGTCTCATAGCATTGTGGTCGGAAAATGTACTTGATAAAATTTCAATTATTTTTAATTTAACAAGGCTTGTTTTGTGACCGAAGATATGCTCTATCCTGGAGAATGTTCCATGAGCTCTTGAGAAAAATGTGTATTCTGCTGTTTTTCGATGGAAAGTCCTATAGGTAACAGTTAAGTCCATCTTCTTTAATGTATCATTTAAAGCTCGTGTTTCCTTATTTTCATTTTGGATGATTTGTCCATTGGTGTAAGTGGGGTGTGAAAGTCCCCTATACTATGAATGTGTTACTGTCGATTTCCCCTTTTATGGCTGTTAGTATTTGCCTCATGTATTGAGGTGCTCCTATGTTGGGTGCGTAAATATTTACAAATGTTGTATCTTCTTCTTGGATCAATCCCTTGATCATTATGTAGTGTCCTTCTTTGCCTCTTCTAATAGTCTTTATTTTAAAGTCTATTTTGTATGATACGAGAATTGCTACTCCAGCTTTCTTTTGCTTTCCATTTTCATGGAATATCTCTTTCCATCCCCTCACTTTCAGTCTGTATGTGTCTCTAGGTCTGAAGTGGGTCTCTGGTAGACAGCATATATATGGGTCTTGTTTTTGTATCCATTCAACCAGTCTGTGTCTTTTGGTGGGAGCATTTAATCCATTTACATTTAAGGTAATTATCAATATGTATGTTCGTATTCCCATTTTCTTAATTGTTTTGGGTTTGTTATTGTAGGTCTTTTCCTTCCCTTGTGATTCTTGCCTAGAGAAGGTCCTTTAGCATTTTTTGTAAAGCTGCTTTGGTGGTGCTGAACTCTCTCAGCTTTTGCTTGCCTGTAAAGGTTTTAATTTCTCCATCAAATCTGAATGAGATCCTTGATGGGTAGAGTAATCTTGGTTGCATGTTTTTCTCCTTCATCACTTTAAATATGTCCTGCCAGTCCCTTCTGGCTTGCAGAGTTTCTGCTGAAAGATCAGCTGTTAACCTTACGGGGATTCCCTTGTGTGTTATTTGTTGTTTTTCTCTTACTGCTTTTAATATGTTTTCTTTGTATTTAATTTTTGACAGTTTGATTAATATGTGTCTTTGCATGTTGTTCCTTGGATTTATCCTGTATGGAACTCTGTGCTTCCTGGACTTGATTAACTATTTCCTTTCCCATATTAGGGAATTTTTCAACTATAATCTCTTCAAATATATTCTCAGTCCCTTTCTTTTTCTCCTCTTCTTCTGGACCCATATAATTCAAATGTTGGTGCATTTAATGTTGTCCCAGAGGTCTCTGAGACTGTCCTCAGTTCTTTTCATTCTTTTCTCTATATTCTGCTCTGCAGTAGTTATTTCCACTATTTTATCTTCCAGGTCACTTTTCCATTCTTCTGCCTCAGTTATTCTGCTATTTGATCCCTTCTATAGTATTTTTAATTTCATTTATTGTGGTGTCCATCATTGCTTGTTTCATCATTAGTTTTTCTAGGTCCTTGTTAAATGTTTCTTGCATTTTGTCTATTCTATTTCCAAGATTTTGGATCATCTTTACTATCAGTATTCGGAATTCTTTTTCAGGTAAACTGCCTATTTCCTCTTCATTTGTTAGGTCTGGTGGGTTTTTATCTTGCTTCTTCATATGCTGTGTGTTTTTATGTCTTCCCATTTTGCTTATCTTACTGTGTTTGGTGTCTCCTTTTTGCAGGCTGAAGGTTCGTAGTTCCCGTTGTTTTTGGTGTCTGTCCCCAGTGGCTGAAGTTTGTTCAGTGAGTTGTGTAGGCTTCCTGATGGAGGGGACTAGTGCCTGTGTTCTCATGGATGAGGCTGGATCTTGTCTTTGTGGTAGGCAGGTCCACGGCTGGTTGTGGGGTGTCTGTGGACTTATTATGACTTTAGGCAGCCTCTCTGCTAATGGGTGGGTTTGTGTTCCTGTCTTGCTAGTTGTTTGGCATAGGGTGTCCAGCACTGTAGCTTGCTGGTCATTGAGTGAAGCTGGGTGTTGGTGTTGTGATGAATATCTCTGGGAGATTTTCGCCATTTGATATTACATGGAGCTGGGAGGTCTCTTGTGGACCAGTGTCCTGAATTTGGCTCTCCCACCTCAGAGGCAAAGCACTGACTGCTGGCTGCAGCACCAAGATCCTTTCATCCACATGGCTCAGAATAAAAGGGAGAATAAGTAGAAGGAAAGAAAGAAAGAAAGAGGATAAAAGGATATAAAATAGAGTAAGATAAAATAAATTAAAATTATTAAAATAATTATTATGAAAAAAATTTTTTAAGTAAAAAAAAAAAAAAAGGACGTATAGAACCCTAGGACAAATGTTGAAAGCAAAGCTGTATAGACAAAATCTCACACAGAAGCATACACATACACACTCACAAAAAGAGAAAAAGGGAAAAAATAATAAATCTTACTCTCAAAGTGCACCTCCTCAATTTGGGATGATTCATTGTCTTTTCAGGTATTCCACAGAGTCAGCATACATCAAGTTGATTGTGGAGATTTAATCCACTGCTCCTGAGGCTGCTGGGAGAGATTTCCCTTTCTCTTCTTTGTTCGCACAGCTCCCGGGGCTCAGCTTTGGATTTGGCCCTGCCTCTGCGTGTAGGTCACCTGAGCGCATCTGTTCCTCACTCAGACAGGACGGGGTTAAAGGAGCCGCTGATTCGGGGGCTCTGGCTCTCTCAGGCCGGAGGGCGGGAGGGGTACGGATTGCGGGGCGAGCCTGTGGCAGCAGAGGCTTTCGTGACATTGCAAGAGCCTAAGGCGTGCCGTGCATTCTCCTGGGGAAGTTGTCCCTGGATCCCGGGACCCTGGCAGTGGCGGGCTACACAGACTCCCTGGAAGGGAGGTGGGGATAGTGACCTGAGTTCGCACACAGGCTTCTTGGTGGTGGCAGCACCAGACTTAGCATCTCATGCCCATCTCTGGGGTCCGCACTCTCAGCCGTGGCTCGCTCCTGTCTCTGGAGCTCCTTTAAGCCGTGCTCTTAATCCCCTCTCCTCACACACCAGGAAACAAAGAGGGAAGAAAAAGTCTCTTGCCTCTTTGGCAGGTCCAGACTTTTCTCCGGACTCCCTCCTGGCTAGCCGTGGTGCACTAACCCCCTGCAGGCTGTGTTCACGCCACCAACCCCAGTCCTCTCCCTGCGCTCCTACCGAAGCCCGAGCCTCAGCTCCCAGCCCCACCCGCCCGGCGGTTGAGCAGAGAAGCGTCTCGGGCTGGTGAGTGCTGGTTGGCACTGATCCTCTGTGCGGGAATCTCTCCGCTTTGCCCTCCACACCCCTGTTGCTGTGCTCTCCTCCACGGCTGTGAAGCTTCCCCCCTCTGCCACCTGCATTCTCCACCCACAAAGGGTCTTTCTAGTGTGTGGAAATCTTTCCTCCTTCACAGCTCCCTCCCACTGGTGCAGGTCCCGTCCCTATTCTTTTGTCTCTGTTTTTTCTTTTTCTTTTTCCCTACCCAGGTACATGGGGAGTTTCTTGCCTTTTGGGAGGTCTGAGGTCTTCTGCCAGCATTCAGTAGGTGTTCTGTAGGAATTGTTCCACGTGTAGATGTATTTCTGATGTATCTGTGGGGAAGAAGGTCATCTCTGTGCCTTACTCTTCTGCCATCTTCCCCCTCTCCTCCCCTATTTTTAGTTTTTTAAAGAACCTCCATACTGGTCTCCATAATGTTTGCATCAATTTACATTCCCACCAGCAGTTCAAGAGTGGTCCCATTTCTCCACACCCTCTCCAGCAATTGTTGCTTGTAAATTTTTTGATGTCCAATCAGATCGGTGTGAGCTGATACCTCATTGTAGTTTTGACTTGCATTTCTCTAATGGTTAGTGATGTTGAGCACCCTTTCATGTGTTGGTTGACAATCTGCATGTTTTCTTTGCAGAAATGACTATTTAGGTCTTCTGCCCATTTTTGTATTTGGTTGTTTGTTATTTTGATATTGAGGTGCATGGGCTGCTTGTACATTTTGGAGATTAATCCTTTGTCAGTTGCTTCCTTTGCAAATATTTTCCCCCATTCTTTTCGTCTTGTTTATGGTTTCCTTTTCTGTGCAAAAGATTTGAAAGTTTCATTATTTCCCATTTGTTTGTTTTTATTTCCATTTCTGTAGGAAGTGGGTCAAAAAAGTCTTGCTGTAATTTATGTCATTGGGTGTTCTGCCTATGTTTTCCTCTGAGAATTTTTTAGTTCCTGGCCTTACATTTACGTCTTTAATCCTTTTTGAGTTTATTTTTGTGTATGGTGTTAGGGAGTCTTCTAAATCATTTTTTTACATGTAGCTGTCCAGTGTTCCCAGCACCAGTTATTGAACAGGCTGTTTTTGCTCCATTGTATATTCTTTCCACCTTTGTCAAAGATAAGCTGACTATATGTGTGTGGGTTTACCTGTGGGCTTTCTGTCCTGTTCCATTGAACTATATTTCTGTTCTTGTTCCAGTAGCATACTGTCTTGATTATTGTAGCTTTGTATTATAGTCCGAAGTAAGGGAGTCTGATTCCTCCAGCTCCATTTTTCTTTCTCAAGATTGCTTTGACTATTTGGAGTCTTTTGTCTTTCCATACAAATTGTGAAGTTTTTTGTTCTAGTTCTGTGAAAAATGTCATTGGTAGTTTGATAGGGATTGCATTGAATCTGTAGATTGCCTTGGGTAGTATAGTCATTTTCACAATGTTGATTTTTCCAATCCAAGAACATGGTATATCTCTCCATTTGTATCATCTTTAATTATTAGTAAATAATAATTATTATTATTAATATATTTAATGATATAAATAATTATTATTTAATTATTTCATCAATGTCTTATAGTTCTGCATACAGGTCTTTTGTCTCCTTAGGTAGGTTTATTCTTAGATATCTTTTTCTTTTTGTTGCAATGTTAAATGGGAGTGTTTCCTTCATTTCTCTTTCGGATTTTTCATTATTAGTGCATAGGAATGCAAGAGATTTCTGTGCATTAATTTTGTATCCTGCTACTCTACCAAATTCATTGATTAGCTCTAGTAGTTTTCTGGTAGCATCTTTAGGATTCTCTATATATAGTATCATGTCATCTGCAAACAGCAACAGTTTTACTTCTTTTCCTTTTTGGATTCCTTTTAGTTTTTTTTCTTCTCTGATTGCTGTCGCTAAAACTTCCAAAACTATGTTTAATAATAGTGGTGAGAGTGGGCAATCTTGTCTTGTTCCTGGTCTTAGAAGAAATGGTTTCAGTTTTTCACCATTGAGAATGATGTTGGCTGTGGGTTTGTCATATATGGCCTTTATTATGCTGAGGTGATTCCCTCTATACCTACTATCTGGAGAGTTTTTATCATAAATGGCTGTTGAAATTTGTCGAAAGGTTTTCCTGCATCTATTGAAATTATCATGTGGTTTTTATCCTTCAGTTTCTTAATATGGTGTATCACATTGATTCATTTGTGTATATTGAGGAATCCTTGCATTCCTGGGGTAAACCCCACTGGATCATGGTGTATGATCATTTTAATGTGCTGTTGGATTCTCTTTGCCAGTATTTTGTTGAGGATTTTTGCATCTATGTTCATCAGTGATATTGGCCTGTGATTTTCTTTTTTTGTGACATCTTCCTCTGGTTTTGGTTTCACGGTGATGGTGGCCTAGTAGAATGAGTTTGGGAGTGCTATATTTTGGAAGAGTTTGAGAAGGATAGGTGTTAGCTCTTCTCTAAATGTTTGAGGGAATTCACCTGAGAAGCCATCTGGCCCTGGGCTTTTGTTTGTTGGAAGATTTTTAATCACTGTTTCAATTTCAGTGCTTGTGATTGGTCTGTTAATATTTTCTATCTCTTCCTGGTTCAATATTGGAAGGTTGTACTTTTCTAAGAATTTTTCCATTTCTTCCAGTTTGTCCATTTTATTGACATAGAGTTGCTTGTAGTAGTCTCTCATGATCCTTTGTATTTCTGCGGTGTTAGTTGTTACTTCTCCTTTTTCATTTCTAATTCTGTTGATTTGAGCCTCCTCCCTTTTTTTCCTGATGAGTCTGACTAATGGTTTATCAATTTTATTTATTGTCTCAAAGAACCAGCTTTTAGTTTTATTGATCTTTGCTCTTGTTTCTTTCATTTCTTTTTTATTTATATCTGACCTGATCTTTATGATTTCTTTCCTTCTCTGAAATTTGGGGTTTTCTGTTTTTCTTTCTCTAGTTGCTTTAAGTGTAAGGTTAGGTTGTTTATTTGAAATTTTTCTTTTTTCTTGAGGTATGATTGCATTGCTATAAACTTCCCTCTTAGAACTGCTTTTGCTGTTTCCCAGAGCTTTTGGGTCATCTTGTTTTCCTGTCTTCTGCATCCAGGTATTTTTTGATTTCCTCTTTGATTTCCTCTGTGACCTCTTGGTTATTTAGTAGTGTATTGTTTAGCCTCCATTTGTTTGTAGCTTTACATTTTTTTTCCTGAAATTGGTATCTAGCCTCATAGCACTGTGGTTGGAAAAGATGCTTGATATGATTTCAATTTTCTTAAATTTACCAAGACTTGATTTGTGACCCAAGGTGTGATCTATCTTGGAGAATGTTCCATGTGCACTTGAGAAGAAAGTGTACTATTTTGTTTTTGGATGGAATGTCCTAGAAATATCAATTAAGTCCATCTGCTCTAATGTGTCATTTAAAGCTTGTTTTTATTTATTTTCTGCTTGGTTGATCTGTCTGTTGGTGAAAGTGGAGTGTTAACGTCCCCTACTCTTATAGTGTTACTGTTGATTTCACCTTTTATGGCTGTTAGCCTTTGCCTTATGTATTAAGGTATTCCTATGTTGGGTGCATAGATATTTATAATTGTTATACCTTCTTCTTGTATTGATCCCTTGATCATTATGTAGGGTCCTTCCTTGTCTCTTGTAATAGTCTCTATTTTAAAGTCTAGTTTTCTGTTATGAGAATTGCTACTACATCTTTCTTTTCATTTCCATTTGCATGGAACATCTTTTTTCCATCCCCTCACTTTCAGTCTGTATTTGTCCCTAGGTCTGAAGTGGGTCTCTTGTAGACAGCATCTATATAGGTCTTCTTTTGTATCCATTATGCCAGTGTGTGTCTTTTGGTTGGGGCATTTAATCCACTAACATTTAAGGTAATTATCGATATGTATGTTCCTTTACCATTTTCTCAATTGTTTTGGGTGGGGGTTTTTTGTAGGTCTTTTCCTTTTCTTGTGTTTCCTGCCTAGAAAAGTTCCTTTAGCATTTGTTGTAGACATGGTTTGGTGGTGCTGAATTCTCTTAACTTTTGCTTGTCTGTAAAGCGTTTGATTTCTCTGTCGAACCTGAATGACATCCTTGAATGTGTAGAGTAATCTTCATTGTAGGTTTTTCCCTTTCATCACTTTAAATATATCCTGCCATACCCTTCTGGCCTGCCAAGTTTCTGCTGAAAGATCAGCTGGAAACCTTTTGGGGATTCCCTTTTTTAAATTATTTTATTTTATTTATTTATTTTTTCCTGCTTTTGGTCTTCATCCCTGTGCATGGGTTTTCTCTAGTTATGGTGAATGGTGACTACTCTTCATTGTGGTGCATGGGCTTCTCATTGCAGTGGTTTCTCTTGTTGTGGAGCACAGGCTCTAGGCACCTGGGTTTCAGTAGTTGTGGAATACTGGCTCATTTAGTTGTGGCGCACAGGCTTAGTTGCTCCGAGGTATGTGGCATCTTCCCAGACCAGGGATGGAACCCATACCTTCTGCATTGCCAGGTGGATTCTTAACCACTGTGCCACCAGGAAAGTCCCTGGGGATTCCCTTGTATGTTATTTTTGCCTTTCCCCTGCTGTTTTTAATATTTTTTCTTTGTATTAAATTGTGTTAGTTTGATTACTATGTTTCGTGGCATGTTTCTCCTTGCCTTTATCCTGTATGGGACTCTCTGTGCTTCCTGGACTTGACTATTTCCTTTCCCAAGTTGGGGAAATTTTCAGTATAATCTCTTCAAATATTTTCTCAAACCTTTTCTTTTTTTCTTCTTCTTTTGGTACACCTATAATTTGAATGTTGGTGTGCTTAATATTCCAGAGGTCTCTGAGACTGTGCTCATTTCTGTTCATTCTTTATTCTGCTCTGTGGCAGTTATTTCCACCATTCTGTCTTCCTGCTCACTTATCCATTCTTCTGCCTCAGTTATTCTGCTTTTGATTCCTTCCTGAGTATTTTTAATTTCAGTTATTTTATTGTTCATTACTGTTTGTTTGCTGTTTAGTTCCTCTAGGTTTTGTTAAACATTTCTTGTATTTTTCTCTATTCTGTTTCTGAGATTTTGGATCATCTTTACTATAATTACTGCGAATTCTTTTTCAGGTAGTTTGCCTATTTCTTCTTCATTTATTTGGTCTTTTGGGGTTTTGTCTTGCTCCTTTGCCTGCAAGATGTTTCTCTGTCTTATCATTTTGTCTAGTTTACAGTATTTGAAGTCTCCTTTCCATACGCTGCAGGGTTATAGCTCTTCTTGCTTCTGTTCTCTGCCCCTGGTGGTGAGGTTTGTCCAGTGGCTTGTGTAGGCTTCCTGATGGGAGAGACTGGTGCCTGCGCTCTGGTGGGTGGAGCTGAGTCTTTTCCCTCTGATGAACAGGGCCATGTCAGGTGGTGTGTTTTGGGGAGTCTGTTAGCTTAATATGACTTTAGGTAGTCTGTTTGCTTATGGGTGGGTTTTTGTTCCTATCTTGTTTGTTGTTTGGTTGAGGTGTCCAGGACTGGGAGCTGCTGGTGGTTGGATGGAGCTGGGTCTTGGTTAATCTTCCCTGGGGCCGGGATTTCTCTCATGGTCCAGCATCCTGGCTTCGGTACTCCCACTCCAGAGCCTCAGTCCCAACTTCCTGTCAAGGAACCAAGACCCTGCAAGTCGCTTGTCCCGGCAATAGAGAGGATTTAAAAAAAAAAACTAACAAAACCCCAGACCAATGGTAAAAAGTAAAATCAAACACACAGAAACAAGGACACATGCACACACATAAAAGAAACAAAAATAGAACCAAATAAAACAAAAGGCAAGAGAACAACCAGACAAACAAAAGAAACCAAGAATGAAATCAAACAATTAAAAAGAAAACTTTTGTCAGTTATTTAATTTTTTCCTGGGAACACCAGGAAAGGGAAAGTGTAGCATGAAGTGATTTTCCATATTGTCCACAGCAGGCCCATAGCAAATAATCTATAATGACACATCCACTGACTAATCGAACAGTGGCCTTGGCATAGAAACAGAATGTCAGGTGGTCATACTCCCTACAAAAGTTCTGTTTTTAAACCCTTAGCAGAGGTTTTTGCCCATGTAGGGTCTTAATAAATACCCAATTTTTAAAAGTTCTCTCTAAGAGAAGCCTGGTCCAGCAGGAAGCTGCCTTTAGGCTTTGAGACCCTGTCCATATTACATAATAACAAACAGCTAATATTGATTGGAAATATATGCTAGGCACTATTATAAGTGCTTTATGTGAATTATATATTTTTAATCATCTCAGCCTTAGGAGATATGTTATAAAGCTCATTTTACAGGTGAGGAAATTGAAGGACAATGAAGTTAAATAACTAGCCTGAAGTCACACAGCTAGTTAGTAGGGGAGCTGCAATAAAAACCCACGAAGTCTGACTCTAAGGTGTGTTCTTTTAACTGCTATGCTATAGTACTGCCCTCACTTGGAAGCAGAAAGACAATAGCGACAAATAATTATAATTAGAACTTTAAATGACAGTATCTAAAAGATGTACTTTTTTTAAAAAAAAGTTGGCAAAAACAAACAACCTTGTTGTCATAGACATAAAGTCAGTACCATGAAGGTGAGTGTACACATGATGCTGCCATCTCTGGGAAAACCATATTAATTCTAAGGGAAGTTGGAACTATCACCAGCTGCCTAGGAGAAGGGTATTTGACAGGATGTTTCTTTAAAGTGGGGAGGGAGAATTTATAGAGATTTAAATCAAATGACTAAAGAGTTACAAAACAAATTAGCAGGAAGATATTTTCAGAGTTCAAAAAAATGAGACATCTTTAAGAACAGCATTTCCTAGTTTCAAAAGAATGTAAATTTTTGGTTCCCTCAGTGTTTAATTACTCTTCTCTGTGTACTCAGACAGGTCCTGGCAGCACATTTACAGGCAGACCAGTTTTAATCAATGACCCATAACAGGAAACTCAAATTTAGATAGCTATTGTAGCAATTATTTATTGCTATGTAACAAACCACCTCAAAACTTAGTAACAAAAACCAACCATTTAATTACGCTCACAAATGTTGGCAATCAGGAATTTGGGCTAGACTTAGCAGGGTGTTGTTTCTGCTGGATTCTCTTGGGTCACTCATGTGGCTATAGCTATCAAATAGCTCAGCTGGGGCTAGATAGTCTAAGATGTCCTTCCTCATGTGTGGCAGTGGGTACTGCCTGTCAGATGGGCTTCTCAATATGGTCACTCGTCCTCAAGATCTCTCATCCTCAAAGTGTGGTATATTTCAGATGGTGGCAGAAGAGTTCCCTGGAGCAAGAGATGGCAACCACACATCACAAGGATTTTGCAAGCTTCTGTTTGTGTCATATTTGCTAATATTCCAATGGCCAAAGCAAGATATTTGGCCAAGCATCAATGTGGGAAGGAACCATAAAAGTGCATAGATCCCGGGAGGCATGACTCATTAGGAACAATTACTTAAACAATCTACCACAGCTGTTATTTAGAATTTAGGCAGACACATCCAGTGGCTGGCACTATTGTCTGCTTATTTTCCCATCCTGTCTGGGTTACTCATGAAAAACTATTCAAAAGTCTTCCAAAAACAATGCCTAGCAGAAATCCCAAGTGGGAGAAGGCCCTGAGGGTATACTCAGGTCTGCCTCTGGCCTGCTTGTGATGCCAAATGCCAACAAAAGGGAAAGGGAAACTTAAATGCATATTTCTAAGTCAAAGAAGCCCATCTGGAAAGGCTACATACTGTATGACTTCAAGTATATAACATTCTGCAAAAAGACAAAACTATGGAGATGGTAAAAAAAGATCAGTGGTTGCCAGGGATTGGGGGAGGAGGGAGGGAAGAATAGGTGAAACAAAAGGGATTTTTAGGGCAGTGAAACTATTTTGTATGATACTGTAATGTTGGATACATGACATTATGCATTTGTCAAAACCCATGGAACTCTATAATACAAAGTGTGAACCTTAACGTAAACTATGGATTTCAGTTAATAACAATGTATCAATATTGGTTCATAAATTTTAACAAATGGACCACACTAATTTAATAATATTCAGCCTTTAAAAAGAAGGAGAGATTCAAGATGGCGGAGGAGTAGGTGGACATGGAGTTCATCTCTCTCCAAGGATGTATGAGGAATATATCTATAGATGCAACAATTCACACAGAACACCAACTGAAAACTAGCAGAAGACCTTGAACACTGGAAAGGACTATAAAGATCCCTGCATAACTAGGTATGACAGAAGAAACAAAGAAGAAGGAGGAGGAAAGGAAGCAGGACAGGACCTGCACCCTGGGGCAGGGGAGCTGAAGCAGAGGAGAGATTCCCGAATTTGCAGAAACCTCCTCCCTGACTGGGAAATCAATTGGGACAGAAGGGAAGCATTTGAGGCTGTCAGAAGAGGGTGAAGTGGCCAATCTGTGGCAGATGGGACAGAGTGAGAAATATGCAGATGGTCTGTACCAAGGCCCTACGTGCCCCAGACTGGGACGTGTGTTCACAGGTGTACAAGGAGGCTGGGAGCTTGTGCGTGGGGATTGGAGAATAGGCCTGGAGCAAGAACTGTTGTTGGATGTGGGGAGATGGACTGAGGGGAGGGGAGGGAGGAAATCCACAGCAGGGAATGCCTACAGAGGAAGGCCAGACTGCCATGGAAGCAGGGCACTACTGCTGAGTCACACGCAGGGGGAGGAGCTACTATGGTAACCTCTATCTCCCCACATGCTGACGCTTGCCAACAATAATAAAAGAAACCCACTCAAGGCTGGCTCTTGCCCATTGGCTGCCGAGCAATAAAACAAGCCCCCTCAGAGCTGGCCCTTATGTGCTGGCTGCAGGGCAATTAAAAAAAAATAAAGCCCTCTCAGGACTGGCCCTCATGCGCCTGCTGTTGGGCACCAGAAAAAGCCTGGCCAGGGCTGGCCCTCACACACCTTATGCCGGGCATGAAAAAAGGCCTTCACTAGGGCCATATCTCTTGCACCCATGGCTGCCGGCTTCCCTGTGCATTTGGCACCACTGGGACTCCCATGATCCAAGCAGTCACACCATGCCTGCACCCTATCCTCATAGGAGCAGACCCAAGAGCTCCAAGGCAGACTCAGGACCAGACTCCTGTGGGTGGACCACATACAGAGGTGAGGGTAAAACCAAACCTGAGGGGCTTCCCTGGTGGCACAGTGGTTGAGAGTCTGCCTGACGATGCAGGGGACACGGGTTTGTGCCCCGGTCTGGGAAGATCCCACATGCTGCGGAGTGGCTGGGCCCATGAGCCATGGCCGCTGAGCCTGCACATCTGGAGCCTGCATGTCCGGAGCCTGTGCTCCACAAGGGGAGAGGCCATAACAGTGGGAGGCCCGTGTACCACCAAAAGAAAAACCAAACCTGAGCCCCAGGGATGGGGCGACTAATGAAGAAGATTGAAAATCTCTCCATCAGCTGTACAAGCTGCAGATTAAATCCCCACAACCAGCTAGGTAGACCCTGTGTCTATGGAATATTTGAGTAGACAATGAGTGTTCCCACAAATGAAAACGGTCTAGCTCCAGCAGCTGTGGACTTTGGGGGCAAGCACACACAGGAATTGGGCCAGATCAGAGTCTGAGTGCTCCCCACAGAGCCCACAGCAGGTCCAGACACCAGCCCAGAGGCAGAAGTGGGCTGTGGCTCATGGTGTGTGCAAGGACACTTACAGCAGAGACCCCAGGAAAATATAATTTTTACTATTAATTTTATTATGTTTTGATTCATTCTGCTATTGGTTCTGGCTTTTTTGGGGGGGCTTTCTTTTTTCTTTTTTTTGGTTTATTTGTTTATTTTTTTATTATTGTTTTAGTATTTTTTATTTAGTCTTTTGGGATCCCCATGTTTATAACTTATTTTTTATTTTTATTTTTTAAATATTTCTATTTTTACTTTATTTTCTGTTGTCTGTGTTCTTTTCCCTTATTTTTTCTTCTTCTATTTCTTTCATATATTTTTCTTTTTTTATTATTTCCATTTCTAATTTACTTTTCTGCTGTCTTGTGTTTCTTCCCTTTTTATTTTATTTTATTCTACTATGATTATTACTTTTTTAATCATTTTTATCAGTTTGTTCTGTTTCCTTGCTTTATTCTTCAGTTCGCACAATGCTTTGATTTTGTTTTTAGGATACGTGTATTTGTTAGTTTTAATCCTAATTGTTTGATTTCATTTTTGAGTTCTTCTATTTGTCTGGATATTTTCTAGCTGTTTGTTATATTTGGCTCTGTTTTTGTTTTGTTTAATTGTGTGTGTGTTTCCTTGTTTCTGTTTTTCTTTGTCTCATTTTATTTTTATCATTTCTCTGGGGTTTTGCTTGCATTTATTTTTCTTTAATATACTTTCTATTTTATTTTTCTTATAATTCTATTTCTACATTTCTTTTCTGTTGTTCTGTCTTCTTTCCCATTTCTTGTTTTCTTCTTTTTTTAATCATTTTTGTTGGTTTTGTTTCTTTGCTTCATTCTTCAGTTGGCACTCTGCTTTGGTTTTGTTTTTTGGTTCTGTGCTTTTGTCAGGTTTCTTTTTAATTCTTTGATTTCCTTTTGGGGTTCTTTTGCTTGGTTGGCTGTTCCCTTCCTTTTTGATTTATTTGGTTAAGTGTTTGTTTCTTTTGTATGTGTGCATGGTTCCTTGTTTCTGTTTCTGTTTGTTTGATTTTACTTTTTACCATTTGTCTGGGGTTTTGTTAGTCTTTCTTTTTAAATCCCCTTTATTCCCAGCACAAGCAACTTGCAGTGTCTTGGTTCCTTGAGGGGAAATCGGGTCTGAGGCTCTGGAGTGGGAGCAAGGAGCCAGGATGCTGGACCACAAGAGAATTCCCAGCCCCAGGAAAGACTAACCAAGACCTAGCTCCACCCAACTGCCAGCAGCTCCCAGAGCTGGACACCTCAACCAAACAACAAACGAGACAGGAACACAAACACACCCATCAGCAAACAGACTACCTAAAGTCATATTAAGCTAACAGACTCCCCAAAACACACCACCTGACACGGCCCTGCTCATCAGAAGGACAAGACTCAGCTCCACCCACCAGAACACAGGCACCAAAATCTCCCATCAGGAAGCCAACATAAGTCACTGGACCAACCACACCACTGTGGGCAGAGAACAGAAGCAAGAGGAACTATGACCCTACAGCCTAGGGAAAGGAGACTTCAAATACTGTAAACTAAACAAAATTATAAGACAGAGAAATATCTTTCAGGCAAAGGAGCAAGGTAAAAACACACAAGACTGGGCTTCCCTGGTGGCGCAGTGGTTGAGAGTCCGCCTGCTGATGCAGGGGACATGGGTTTGTGTCCCGGTCCGGGAAGATCCCACGTGCCACAGAGCAGCTGGGCCCATGAGCCATGGTCACTGAGCCTGAACATCCAGAGCCTGTGCTCTGCAACAGGAGAGGCCACAACAGTGAGAGGCCCGCATACCAAAAAAAAAAAAAAAAATCCCACAAGACCAAAAAAATGAAGAGGAAATAGGCAAATTATCTGAAAAAGAATTCAGAGTAATGACAGTAAAGATGATCCAAAATCTCAGAGACAGAATAGAGAAAATATAAGAAATGTTTTAAAAGGACCTACAGGAAATAAAGAGCAGACAAACAGTAATGAACAATACAATAACTGAAATTAAAAATACTCCACAAGGAATCAATAACATAATAACTGAGGCAGAAGAACGGGTAAGAAAGGTGGAGGACAGACTAGTGAAAATAACTGTCATGGAACAGAATAAAGAAAAAGAATGAAAAGAAATGAAGACAGTCTCAGAGACTCCTGAAACAACATTAAGCTCACCAACATTCTAATTATAGGTGTCCCAGAAGAAGAAGAAAAAAATAAAGGGTCTGAGAAATTATTTGAAGAGACTATAGCCAAAATCTTCCCCAACGTGGAAAAGGAAATTATCAATCAAGATCAGGAAGCAGAGAGAGTACCATACAGGATAAACCCAAGGAGAAACATGCCGAGACACATACTAATCAAACTAACAAAAATTAAATACAAATAGAAAATATTAAAAACAGCAATGGAAAAACAACAAGTAACATACAAGGGAATTCCCAGAGACTTCCCTGGTGGCACAGTGGTTAAGAATCTGCCTGCCAATGCAGGGGGCACGGGTTCAATCTCTGGTCGGTAAGATCCCACACCTCGGAGCAACTAAGCCGACGTGCCACAACTACTGAACCTGTGCTCTAGAGTCCACAAATAACAACTACTTAGCCCGTGTGCCACAACCACTGAAACCTACATGTCTAGAACCTGTGCTCCGCAACAAGAAAAGCCACTGCAGTGAGAAGCCCTCACACAACAATGAAGAGTAGGGCCTGCTCACCATAACTAGACAAAGTCCATCTGAAGCAATGAAGACAAAGTGCAACCAAAAAAATAAATACAAGAAAATAAATTAATTTTTTATAAAAAGGGAATCCCTATAATGTTCCCAGATGATCTTTCAGCAGAAACTCAGCAGGCGAGAAGGGAGTGGCAGGACATATTTAACATGATGAAAGGGAAAAACCTACAACCAAGATTACTCTACAAAGCAAGGATGTCTTTCAGGTTTGACAGAGAAATCCAAAGCTTTACAAAGAAGCAAAAGTTAAGAGAATCCAGCACCACCAAACCATGTTTACAACAAATGCTAAAGGAACTTTTCTAGGCAGGAAACACAAGAGGAGGAAAAAACCTACAAAAACAAACCAAAAACAATTAAGAAAATGGTAATAGGAATATACATATCAATAATTACCTTAAAGGTAAATGGGTTAAATGCCCAAACCAAAAGACACAGAATGTCTGAATGGATACAAAACAAGACCCGTATATATGCTGTCTACAAAAGACCCACTTCAGACCAAGGGATACATGTAGACTGAAAGTGAGGGGATGGAAAAAGATATTCCATGCAAATGGCAATCAAAGGAAAGTTGGAGTAGCGATACTCATATCAGGCAATATAGACTTTAAAATAAAGACTATTACAAGAGACAAGGAAGGACACTACATAATGATCAAGGCATCAATACAAGAAAAAGGTATAACAAATGTAAAAATCTATGCACCCAACATAGGACACCTTAATACATAAGGCAGATGCTACCAGCCATAAAAGAGGAAATCAACAGTAACACAATAAAAGTAAGGGACCTTAACACCTCACTTTCACCAATGGACAGATCATCCAAAGAGAAAATGAATAAAGAAGCACAAGCTTTAAATGACACATTAGAGCAGATGAACTTAATTGATATCTCTAGGACATTCCATCCAAAAACAACAGAATACACTTTCTTCTTAAGTGCAAATAGAACATTCTCCAAGATAGATCACATCTTGGGTCAAAAATCAACCCTCAGTAAATTTAACAAGATTGAAATACTATCAAGCAACTATTCCAACCACAACACTATGAGGCTAGATATCAATTACAGGAAAAAAATCTGTAAAAAATACTAACAAATGGAGCAATACACTGAACAATACACTATTAAACAACCAAGAGATCACTGAAGAAATCAAAGAGGAAATCAAAAAATAACTTGAAACAAAGGACAATGAAAACACAATGATTGGGATTGACATATATACACTAATATGTATAAAATAGATAAGTAATAAGAACCTGCTGTATAAAACAATAAATAAATAAAATAAAATTCAAAAAAATAAGAAAAGAAAAAAGAAGAAGAAAAAGAAAACATGACAACCCAAAATCTATGGGATGCAACAAAAAGAGTTCTAAGAAGGAAGTTTATAGCAATAAACTCCTACCAAAAGAAACAAGAAATATCTCAAATAAACCACCTAAACTTACACTTAAAGCAATTAGAGAAAGAACAAAAAAAACTGCAAATTATCAGAAAGAAAGAAACCATAAAGATCAGACCAGAAATAAATGAAAAAGAAATGAAGGAAACAATAGCAGAGATCAATAAAACTAAAAGCTTGTTCTTTGAATAGATAAACTAAATACATAATTTGATAGCCAGATTCATCAAGAAAATAAAAGAGAATACTTCCATCAACATAATTTGAAATGAAAAAGAAGTAACGACTGACACCACAAAAGTAAAAGGATCAGGAGAGATTACTACAAGCAACGCTATGTCAATAAAATGGACAACCTGGAAGAAATGGACAAATTATTAGAAAAATACAACGTTTCAAAACTGGACCAGGCAGATAGAAAATATGAACAGACCAATCACAAGCACTGAAATTGAAACTGTCTTTAAAAACCTTCCAACAAACAAAAGCACAGGGCCAGGTGGCTTCACAGGCAAATTCTTTCAAGCATTTAGAGAATGTGTACCTATGCTTCTCAAACTCTTCCAAAATATAGCACTCGCAAACTTATTCTACGAGGCCACCTTCACCCTGATACCAAAAACAGACAAAGATGTCACAAAAAAAGAAAAATACAGGCCAACATCACTGATGAAAATAGAGGCAAAAATCCTCAACAAAATACTAGCAAACAGAATCCAACAGCACATTAAACGGATCATACACCATGATCAAGTGGGGTTTATCCCAGGAATGCAAGCATTCTTCAATACACGCAAATCATTCAACGTGATACACCATATTAACAAATTGAAGGAGAAAAACCATATGGTCATCTCAATAGATGCAGAGAAAGCTTTCGAAATAAAATAAACAAATGGGACCTAATGAAACTTCAAAGCTTTTGCACAGCAAAGGAAACCATAAACAAGACCAAAAGACAACCCTCAGAATGGGAGAAAATATTTGCACATGAAGCAACGGAAAGGATTAATCTCCAAAATTTACAAGCAGCTCAGGCAGCTCAATAAGAAAAAAACAAACAACCCAATCCAAAAATGGGCAGAAGACCTAAATAGACATTTCTCCAAAGAAGCTATACAGACTGTCAACAAACACATGAAAGAATGCTCAACATCATTAATCATTAGAGAAATGCAAATCAAAACTACAATGAGATATCATCTCACACCAGTCAGAATGGCCATCATCAAAAAAATCTAGAAACAATAAATTCTGGAGAGGGTGTGGAGAAAAGGGAACACTCTTGCACTGCTGGTGGGAATGTGAATTGGTTCAGCCACTATGGAGAACAGTATGGAGGTTCCTTAAAAAACTACAAATAGAACTACCATATGACCCAGCAATCCCACTACTGGGCATATACCCTTAGAAAACCAAAATTCAAAAAGAGTCATGTACCAAAATGTTCATTTCAGCTCTATTTACAATAGCCAGGAGATGGAAACAACCTAAGTGCCCATCATCGGATGAATGGATAAAGAAGATGTGGCACATATATACAATGGAATATTACTCAGCCATAAAAAGAAACGAAATTTAGCTATTTGTAATGAGGTGGATAGACCTAGAGTCTGTCATACAGAGTGAAGTAAGTCAGAAAGAAAAAGACAAATACCGTATGCTAACACATATATATGGAATTTAAGAAAAAAAAAGTCATGAAGAACCTAGGGGTAAGGCAGGAGTAAAGATGCAGACCTCCTAGAGAACGGACTTGAGGTTATGGGGCGGGGGAAGGGTGAGTTGTGACAGGGCGAGAGAGAATCACGGATATATACACACTAACAAACGTAGTAAGGTAGATAGCTAGTGGGAAGCAGCCGCATGGCACAGGGATATTGGCTTGGTGCTTTGTTACAGCCTGGAGGGATGGGATAGGGAGGGTGGGAGGGAGGGAGACGCAAGAGGGAAGACATATGGGAACATATGTTTACGTATGACTGATTCACTTTGTTATAAAGCAGAAACTAACACACCATTGTAAAGCAATTATACCCCAATAAAGATGTTAAAAAAAAAAAAGACAATGGAGAGAGGATTACCCAAAATCTATGGGATGCAGCAAAAGCAGTTCTAAGAGGGAAGTTAAAGCAATACAATCTTACGTCAAGAAAGAGGAAACATCTCGAATAAACAACCTAACCTTTCACCTAAAGCAACTAGAGAAAGAAGAACAAAAAACCCCCAAAGTTAGCAGAAGGAAAGAAATCATAAAAATCAGATCAGAAATTAATGGAAAAGAAATGAAGGAAACAATAGCAAATATCAATAAAACTAAAAGTTTGTTCTTTGAGAAGATACACAATATTGACAGACCATTAGCCAGATTTATCAAGATAAAAAGGGAAAAGACTCAAATCAACAGAATTAGAAATGAAAAAGGACAAGTAACAACTGATACTGCAGAAATACAAAGGATCATGAGAGATTACTACAAGCAACACTATGCAAATAAACTGGACAACCTGGAAGAATTGGACAAATTCTTAGAAATGCACAACCTGCCAAGACTGAATCAGGAAGAAAGAGAAAATGTGAACAGACCAATCACAAGCATTGAAAATGAAACTGTGATTAAAAATCTTCCAACAGGGCTTCCCTGGTGGTGCAGTGGTTGAGAGTCCACCTGCCGGTGGTGCAGTGGTTGAGAGTCCACCTGCCGATGCGGGGGACGCGGGTTCGTGCCCCGGTCCGGGGGGATCCCGCATGCTGCAGAGCAGCTGGGCCCATGAGCCATGGCCGCTAGGCCTGCGCGTCCGGAGCCTGTGCTCCGCGGTGGGAGAGGCTGCAGCGGTGAGAGGCCCGCGTACCGCAAAAAAAAAAAAAAAAAAAAAATCTTCCAACAAACAAAAGCCCAGGACCAGATGGCTTCACAGGCATATTCTATCAAACATTTAGAAAAGAGCTAACACCTATCCTTCTCAAACTCTCCAAAATATAGCAGAGGGAGGAAAACTCCCAAACTCATTCTATGAGGCCACCATCACCATGATACCAAAAGCAGACAAGGATGTCACAAAGAAAAAAAACTACCGGGCAATATCACTGATGAAAATAGAGGCAAAAATCCTCAATGAAATACTAGCAAACAGAATCCAACAGCACATTAAACGGATCATACACCATGATCAAGTGGGGTTTATTCCAGGAATGCAAGGATTCTTCAATATATGCAAATCAATCAACGTGATACACCATATTAACAAACTGAAGGAGAAAAAACCTATGATCATCTCAATAGATGCAGAGAAAGCTTTCGACAAAATTCAACACCGATTTATGATAAAAACCCTGCAGAAAGTAGGCATAGAGGGAACTTTCCTCAACATAATAAAGGCCATATATGACAAAGCCACAGCCAACATCATCCTCAATGGTGAAAAACTGAAAGCATTTCCTCTAAGATCAGGAACAAGACAAGGTTGCCCACTCTCACCACTCTTATTCAACATAGTTTTGGAAGTTTTAGCCACAGCAATCAGAGAAGATAAGGAAATAAAAGGAATCCAAATCGGAAAAGAAGAAGTAAAGCTGTCACTATTTGCAGATGACATGATACTATATATAGGAATCCTAAAGATGCTACCAGAAAACTACTAGAACTAATCAATGAATTTGGTAAAGTTGCAGGATACAAAATTAATGCACAGAAAACTCTTGCATTCCTATACACTAATTATGAAAAATCTGAAAGTGAAATCAAGAAAGCACTCCCATTTACTACTGCAACAAAAAGAATAAAATATCTAGAAATAAACCTACCTAGGGAGGCAAAAGACCTGTATGCAGAAAATTATAAGACACTGATGAAAGAAATTAAAGATGTTACAAATAGATGGAGAGGCATACCATGTTCTTGGATTGGAAGAATCAACATTGTGAAAATGGCTCTACTACCCAAAGCAATCTACAGATTCAGTGCAATCCCTATCAAACTACCACTGGCATTTTTCACAGAAGTAGAACAAAAAATTTTGCAATTTGTATGGAAACACAAAAGACCCTGAATAGCCAAAGCAATGCTGAGAATGAAAAACGGAGCTGGAGGAATCAGGCTCCCTGACTTCAGACTATACTACAAAGCTACAGTAATCAAGACAGGATGGCACTGGCACAAAAACAGAAAGATAGATCAAGGGAACAGGATACAAAGCCCAGAGATAAACCTACGCACATATGGTCACCTTATCTTTGATAATGGAGGCAGGAATGTACAGTGGAGAAAGGACAGCCTTTTCAATAAATGGTGCTGGGAAAACTAGATAGGAACATGTAAAAGTATGAGATTAGATCACTCCCTAACACCATACACAAAAAGAAGCTCAAAATGGATTAAAGACCTAAATGTAAGGCCAGAAACTATCAAACTCTTAGAGGAAAACATAGGCAGAACACTCTATGACATAAATCACAGCAAGATCCTTTTTGACCCACCTCCTAGAGTAATGGAAATAAAAACCAAAATAAACAAATGGGACCTAATGAAACTTCAAAGCTTTTGCACAGCAAAGGAAACCATAAAGAAGACCAAAAGACAACCCTCAGAATGGGAGAAAATATTTGCACATGAAGCAACTGACAAAAGATTAATCTCGAAAATTTATAAGCAGCTCATGCAGCTTAGTGACAAACAACCCAATCCAAAAATGGGCAGAAGACCTAAATAGATATTTCTCCAAAGAAGATATACAGATGGCCAGAAAACACATGAAAGGGTGCTCAGCTAATCATTAATGATCACATTAATGATCAATCATTAATGATCTAATGATCACTAATCATTAGAGAAATGCAAATCAAAACTACAATGAGGTATCACCTCACACCAGTTAGAATGGGCATCATCAGAAAATTTACAAACAACAAATGCTAGAGTGGGTGTGGAGAAAAGGGAAACCTCTTGCACTGTTGCTGGGAATGTAAATTGATACAGCCACTATGGAGAACAGTATGGAGGATCCTTAAAAAACTAAAAATAGAATTACCATATGACCCAGCTATCCCACTACTGGGCATATACACAGAAAAAAACATAATTCAGAAAGACACATGCACCCCAATGTTCATTGCAGCACTATTTACAATAGCCAGGTCATGGAAGGAATCTAAATGCCCATCGACAGACGAATGGATAAGCAAGTTGTGGTATATATATATATATATACAATGGAATATTACTCAGGCACAAAAAGGAACGAAATTGGGTCATTTGTAGAGACCTGGATGGATCTAGAGACTATCATACAGAGTGAAGTAAGTCAGAAAGAGAAAAACAAATATCATGTATTAACACATATATGTGGAACGTAGAAAAATGGTACAGATGAACTGGTTTGCAGGGCAGAAATTGAGACACAGATGCAGAGAACAAACGTATGGATACCAAGGGGTGAAAGTGGTGGAGAGTGGTGGTGTAATGAATTGGGAGATTGGGATTGACATATATAAACTAATATGTATTAAATGGATAACTAATAGGAACCTGGTGTATAAAATAAACAAAACAACAAACAAATGGGACCTAATGAAACTTTCAACTTTTGTACAGCAAAGGAAACCATAAACAAGACGAAAAGACAACTCTCAGAATGGGAGAAAATATTTTCAAATGAAGAAACTGACAAAGGATTATTCTCCAAAATTTACAAGCAGTTCTTGCAGCTCAATATCAGAGAACAAATAATCCAATCCAAAAATGGGCAGAAGACCTAAATAGACATTTCTCCAAAGAAGATATACAGATTGCCAACAAACACATGAAAGATTGCTCAACATCACTAATCATTAGAGAAATGCAAATCAAAACTACAATGAGGTATCACTTCACACCAGTCAGAATGGCCATCATCAAAAAATCTACCAATGATAAATGCTGGAGAGGGTGTGGAGAAAACAGAACACTCTTGCACTGTTGGTGGGAATGTAAATTGATACAGCCACTATGGAGAACTGTATGGAGGTACCTTAAAAAACTAAAAATAGAATGACCATACGACCCAGCAATCCCACTACTGGGCATATACCCTGAGAAAACCATAATTCAAAAAGAGTCATGTACCATAATGTTCATTGCAGCTCTATTTACAGTAGCCAGGACGTGGAAGCAACCTAAGTGTCCATCAACAGATAAATGAATAAAGAAGATGTGGCACATATATACAATGGAATATTACTCAGCCATACAAAGAAACGAAATTGAGTTATTTGTAGTGAGGTGGATGGACCTAGATACTGTCATACAGAATGAAGTAAGTCAGAAAGAGAAAAACAAATACCGTATGCTAACACATATATATGGAATGTAAAAAAAAAAAAAGAAAAAGGTTCTGAAGCACCTAGGGGCAGGACAGGAATAAAGACACAGACCTACTAGAGAATAGACTTGAGGATATGGGGAGGGGGAAGGGTAGCTGGGGCGAAGTGAGAGAGTGGCATGGACGTATATACACTACCAAATATAAAATAGAAAACTAGTGGGAAACAGCCGCATAGAACAGGGAGATAAGCTCCGTGCTTTGTGACCACCTAGAGGGGTGGGATAGGGAAGGTTGGAGGGAGACGCAAGAGGGAGGGGATGTGAGCTATATGTATACTTACAGCTGATTCACTTTGTTATACAGCAGAAACTAACACACCATTGTAAAGCAATTATTCTCCAATGAAGATGTAAAAAATAAATAAATAAATAAAACATATATGTATTATCCTACAGTTTGTTGGTCCAAAGTCTGATGTGGGTTTCACTGAGCTAAAATCAAGGTGTCAACCAGCTGCCTTCCTTTTTGGAGGTTCTTGGCTAGAATACTTTTCCTTGCCTTTTGAAGCTTCTAGAATCCACCCACACTCCTTGCCTCATGACCCTCTTCCTCCACCTTCAAAGCCAGCAGCATTGCATCTCTGAATCTCTTGTTCTTAATCACATCTGCCTGTTACTCTCCCTTTACCTCCTTCTTCCACTTTAAGGACTCTTGTGATTACATTGGGCCCACCAGGTAATCTAGGAGACTCTCTCCATCCAGAGGTCAGCTGATTAGCAACTTTAATTCCTTAATAATTCCTGCAACCTTAATTCTTTTTCATGTAACAACATATTCAAAGCTTCTGATATTAGGGCACAAATATCTTTGGGGTTTGGAGGAACTATTGTACTTACCAAGAGCTTCAGGGGTTAGAACTTGGGAGCTCACAAGGATGGTAGTGCCACTGATGATGATGGAGAAAACAAGAGAAATCCATTTTGATGGGAAGACAACAAAGTTGTGCAAATTAAGTGGAGTGTCCTAATGGTAACGACACCTAGAGCTGTTGGTCTTGAGGATCTGGATCCCAGGAAACATATCATGATTAGGGACATGAGTTTAGGGAGCCTTACACCTGGACGTAAAGTCTGAAAGCCCTTGAGCCAATGATCCCTTAGTCATTTTAGAAAGAGAATAACACAAGGATGAGAAGGTGAAAAAGGAAGTGCCCTCATCATCTCTTATCTAGGCTTAACACTGGGCAAACACTCATTTTTTGGAGAACTGAAAGGACCAAGGGAAGTCCTAGAGGGTCCTGAAGATGGTGCAACAAAATTCCAAAAGGGACCATTTAGCTGGTCCCTCCAACCACATCTGTAGCCCAGATGTTCCGTGTAACCAGAGCACATGCCCACACCAAAAAGCCAACATTATATGCTCCATGAGGTCCGTGGCCAATGTAAAAGTGTGGAAGAACCTGTCCACATGGCAACCCCAAATTTGTTATTTGTGTCACATCAAAGCCAGAGCCTCAATGAATTACTGCCCTCTGAGGTCATTTAATTATGATTAAGTGAACTATGAACCAGTGTAAATGGCATTTTATACTCTAGTGAATTAAGGTATTAGATGTAGCCGAAGTGAATAAGATTTATGACTCAAATTCATGCAACCTTACAGTAATTTCATGACACTTTTACTATGAGGCAAGCGATGCCAGCTCTTGAAATAATTAAAAGTACATACCAACTCCAAGGCTGGGTTTCAGGCATTTATGGGAAGCCAGGAGACAGAATGAGGAGCAGGCTTCATTGTGACTAATTTACTCAGGATAGCAGCAGCTGTTTCTTTTACCTGCAGCAAAAGTCTTAATTAGGGTGGGAAGACTGCCCCTGAGCAGGCCATGGAGGCTCCAGGGGGTCAGATGACACCACACATCTCCAGGAACCAGGTTCCTCCCCACATGAATCAGTCCCTCCCCAAATGAGAAATGCTTCATAGACAAGTAGCTTTTCAAATCCCTAGGTTCATACACCACTGCCCTCTGCAGATCCCTTTGTTCCCTTGAGATTACCTTAGTCTGGGTTACCATCCACAGAAGCAAGGAATCAGTGTCCATAGATCCCAAGGGAACTGGTAGAGCAGGACAAAAGTCAGCCAGAATATGCCCCATTTACCTTGGGTACTTTTTTCCCATTGCCAGCTATCTCTTGTCTTCTGGCACTTCTGCTTCTTCAGGTTTATGCACCAATTGGCATCTTCCTGACTTCTGACTTTGCACTCCATCTCAGAGATTCTGATCTCGCCTCTCCCATTCAATGAAGGGGGTCCCATGGACAGAACCCAGTGCCAACCATAAGGGAAGACCTCCGTTATCTTCAGTTTCTTATATTTCCAATTTAAGAAACTTCAGGTGTGAGAAAGAATGTTTGCCATCATAATCAGTTAAATTCAAATATGGAACAAAATATTTTCCTTGCAGCTCCTGATACTCATGACAGTACCTGATTATATCAGGCATAAAGAAAACGGGGGATGAGAAGAGTGTTGTTAACCTCTAATCATGGAATAAAACCATATATTTTTATTTATCAGGCCAGATAAGTTGAAGAATTTAGCTATTGCAATATTCTCCTAAAATATCTCCCCATCTTCAATCTTGTCCCCACTCTAATACAGTCTCTTGTAAAGTGAATAATTTTTCTAAACAACAAATCAATTCAAGTTACTTTCTCCCTAAAACCTTTCAGTGGATCCCCATTGCCTATTAAACAAAGTCTGTACTCCTTATCATGGTCAACAGCAGAGCTGCTCAACCAGTGTGCCCTAAATGGATTGCAAGTGTACCTAGATATTAATCAACTCAGCCCAGCATAGAGGTCTGGAGTGGCTGAGCCCTAGAGGCCTTGGCCTTAGGAAAGGTCTTTTGACTTATGATAAAGACTTGAGAGAAGCCTTTCAAAAATGTGGTGTCTGAATCCCTCTCTAATCTTCTATTTAGCTCCTAAATACACACACACACACACACACACACATTCACATTCATATTATTTTTCTTGATATATGAATGTATAGAAGCTTGCCATATAGACTATATAGGACATTATAGTGCATCAGAATCACCAAGGAAACAAATTGAAATGCAGATTTACAGATCCCACCACAGAGATATAGTAAGTCTGGGACTCTTCATTTTCTTAAGAAACAGCCCATGTAACTCTGGTGCAAATGGTTGGTGTATCATACTTGGAGAATTACAACCTACTCTAGCTATACTGGACCATACCATAATTCTTCAAATGCATATGTTCTCTCCCTTGTTTTTGCCCATGCTGTTCCCTGTGCCTGGGATGCCTGTCCTCCATCTGATCACCTAGATAACACTTATTTGTCTTCCAGGCCTATGCTTTGACTTCATTTCCTCTGGAAAGCTTTCCCAGATTCACAAGGTATGTTGGGTGTCTCTCCTATATTCTCTCTGAGGTCCCATACTTCTCTTGTAGCATTTAAATGATTATCTGCCATAGAGGTAAAGGTCACGTCAATCCTGTTTATCATTTTATCCCTAACACACTCTAAGTATTTTGTAAACATTCGAATTAATGCCTTATCTTGAACACAGGTCCTAAAGGAAATTTAACTTCAATTGACCATTTCAGATCTAGGTGTGATAACCTCTGTCAGCCTCAAAATGGAGTGAGCCACTGATCTAGTTCTACACTCAGAGAGCCAGGAATCTAGTTCTTCTCCATCTCTTAGTTTGTATGAGCAGTCCTTATGCTCTGAAGCAAAACTGCTCTGGCTTCCAAAAATTTTATCTTCTATGGATTATCACTTATAAGGCCCACATTTACAACCAGAAGATATTCCTTGTCATCCTTGACAGTTTCTCATTCACCAGCATCTTGACAATGGCTTTAATTGCCCAGTATCTCTCAGAATTTTTTCCTTCTGGCTTCCTTTCTGAATGGTTTTCTCCTATCCCAATTAGGGACAAGATTTCACTTTCATCTAAAACAAAGGGTTGTAAAGCATTCCTCAGGCCCTGTCACCATATCTGCTAACAGGGTTGCTAGTTTTAGGGCAACTTGATATAGGGAAAATAGGCCCAAGATATTTTCACTTTTAACATTGAAAGTCCCCCATCTCTCACTTTCCCCACCCTCAGCCTCGGACAACCACCATTCTACTCTATGGTTCTGTGAGTTCGATTTTTTTAGATCCCACATATAAGCAATAGCATACAGTATTTCTCTTTCCATGTCTGGCTTATTTCACTCAACATAATGCCCTCCAGGTCGATCCATTTGTCATGAATGGAAGAATTTCTTTCTTTTCCATAGCTGAATAATATTCCATTTTACAGTTATACCACATTTTCTTTACCCATTCATGCATTCATGGACACTTAGATTTTTGGTCAAAGAGTAAAAACTTTCAGTTATCAGATGAGTAAGTTCTGAAGATCTAACATGGAGCATGGTGATTATACAAGCATACTTTGTTTTATTGTCCTTTGCTTTACTGTGCTTCACAGATACTGTGTTTTTTTACAAATTGAAGGTTTGTGGCAATTCTGCATCAGAACAAGCCTATTGGCACCATTTCTCCAAAAGCATTTGCTCATTTCATGTCTCTATGTCACATTTTGATAATTCTGTCAATATTTCAAACATTTTCATTATAATATTGATTATGTGATCCAATCAGTGATCTTTGATGTTACTATTGTAGCTGTTTTGGGGCACCAACAACAGTGCCTATATAAGATGGTGAAGTAACTCGATAAATGTTGTGTGTGTCCTGAATGCTCCACCAACCAGCCATTCCTTCGTCTATCTATCTCACCTGGGGGGGGGGGGTCTCCCTATTCCCTGAGGGATAACAATATTGACATTAGGCCAATTAGTAACCTTACAATGGCCTCTAAGTGCTCAAGTGAAAGGGAGAGTCACACTTTTCTCACTTCAAATCAAAAGCTAGAAATGCTTAAGCACATTCACAGTAATTTCAAAATATTACTGCTATTGGTCACCCAAGAGCTCTGATGGAGAGTACAATGAGATAATATTGTTTTTAAGCCTGCTAACACAACATCCATACTGCAGCTCATGGATCAAGGAGTCACTTCAACTCTCAAGCATTATCATTTAAGAATTATATTTGGTGAAATAGAAACAAAGGAAACAATAGCAAATATCAATAAAATTAAAAGCTGGTTCTTTGAGAAGATAAACAAAATTGATAAACCATTAGCCAAACTCATCAAGGAAAAAAGGGAGAAGACTCAAATCAATAGAATTAGAAATGAAAAAGAAGTAACAACTGACACTGCAGAAATACAATGGATCATGAGAAATTACTACAAACAACTCTATGCCAATAAAATGGACAACCTGGAAGAAATGGACAAATTCTTAGAAAGGCACAACCTGTCGAGACTAAACCAGGAAGAAACAGAAAATATTAACACACGAATCACAAGCACTGAAAGTGAAACTGTGATTAAAAATCTTCCAACAAACAAAAGCCCAGGACCAGATGGCTTCACAGGTGAATTCTATCAAACATTTACAGAAGAACTAACACCTATCTTTCTCAAACTCTTCCAAAATATAGCAGAGGGAGGAAAGCTCCCAAACTCATTCTACAATGCCACCATCACCTTGATACCCAAACCAGACAAGGATGTCACAAAGAAAGAAAACTACAGGCCAATAACACTGATGAACATAGACGCAAAAATCCTCAAAAAATACTAGCAAACAGAATCCACTGGCACATTAAAAGGATCATACAACATGATCAAGTGGGGTTTATTCCAGGAATGCAAGGATTCTTCAATATACGCAAATCAATCAATGTGATAAACCATATTAACAAACTGAAGGAGAAAAACCATATGATCATCTCAATAGATGCAGAGAAAGCTTTTGACAAAATTCAACACCCATTTATGATAAAAACCTTGCAGAAAGTAGGCATAGAGGGAACTTTCCTCAACATAAAAAAGGCCATATATGACAAACCCACAGCCAACATCGTCCTCAATGGTGAAAAACTGAAACCATTTCCACTAAGATCAGGAAGAAGACAAGGTTGCCCACTCTCACCACTCTTAATCAATATAGTTTTGGAAGTTTTAGCCACAGCAATCAAAGAAGAAAAGGAAATAAAAGGAATCCAAATCGGAAAAGAAGAAGTAAAGATGTCACTGTTTGCAGATGACATGATACTATACATAGAGAATCCTAAAGATGCTACCAGAAAACTACTAGAGCTAAACAATGAATTTGGTAAAGTTTCAGGACACAAAATTAATGCACAGAAATCTCTTGCATTCCTCTACGCTAATGATGAAAAATCTGAAACTGAAATCAAGAAAACACTCCCATTCACCATTGCAATGAAAAGTATAAAATATCTAGGAATAAACCTACCTAAGGAGACAAAAGACCTGTATGCAGAAAATTATAAGACACTGATGAAAGAAATTAAAGATGATACAAATAGATGGAGATATACCATGTTCTTGGATTGGAAGAATCAACATTGTGAAAATGACTCTACTACCCAAAGCAATCTACAGATTCAGTGCAATCCCTATCAAACTACCACTGGCATTTTTCACAGAACTAGAACAAAAATTTCACAATTTGTATGGAAACACAAAAGACCCCGAATAGCCAAAGCAATCTTGAGAATGAAAAACGGAGCTGGAGGAATCAGGCTCCCTGACTTCAGACTATACTACAAAGCTACAGTAACCAAGATAGTATGGTACTGGCACAAAAACAGAAAGATAGATCAATGGAACAGGATAGAAAGCCCAGAGATGAACCCACGTATATATGGTCACCTTATCTTTGATAAAGGAGGCAGGAATGTACAGTGGAGAAATGACAGCCTCTTCAATAAGTGGTTCTTGGAAAACTGGACAGGTACATGTAAAAGTATGAGATTAGATCACTCCCTAACACCATACACAAAAATAAGCTCAAAGTGGATTAAAGACCTAACGTAAGGCCAGAAACTATCAAATTCTTAGAAGAAAACATAAGCAGAACACTCTATAACATAAATCACAGCAAGATCCTTTTTAACCCACCTCCTAGAGAAATGGAAACAAAAATAAACAAATGGGAACTAATGAAACTTCAAAGCTTTTGCACAGCAAAGGAAACCATAAACAAGACAAAAAGACAACCCTCAGAATGGGAGAAAATATTTGCAAATGAAGCAACTGACAAAGGATTAATCTCCAAGATTTACAAGCAGCTCATGCAGCTCAATAAGAAAGAAACAAAAAAAACAAATCCAAAAATGGGCAGAAGACCTAAATAGACATTTCTCCAAAGAAGATATAGAGACTGTCAACAAACACATGAAAGAATGCTCAACATCATTAATCATTAGGGAAATGAAAATCAAAACAACAATGAGATATCATCTCATACCAGTCGTAATGGCCATCATCAAAAAATCTGGAAACAATAAATTCTGGAGAGGGTGTGGAGAAAAGGGAACACTCTTGCACTGCTGGTGGGAATGTGAATTGGTACAGCCACTATGGAAAACAGTATGGAGGTTCCTTAAAAAACTACAAATAGAACTACCATATGACCCAGCAATCCCACTACTGGGCATATACCCTGAGAAAACCATAATTCAAAAAGAGTCATGTACCAAAATGTTCATTGCAGCTCTATTCACAGTAGCCCGGAGATGGAAACAACCTAAGTGCCCATCATCAGATGAATGGATAAAGAAGATGTGGCACATATATACAATGGAATATTACTCAGCCATAAAAAGAAACGAAATTGAGATATTTGTAATGAGGTGGATAGACCTAGAGTCTGTCATACAGAGTGAAGTAAGTCAGAAAGAGAAAGACAAATACCGTATGCTAACACATATATATGGAATTTAAGAAAAAATACTCATGAAGAACCTAGGGGTAAGACAGGAATAAAGACACAGACCTACTGGAGAATGGACCTGAGGATGTGTGGAGGGGGAAGGGTGAGCTGTGATAAAGCGAGAGAGAGGCATGGACATATATACACTACCAAACGTAAGGTAGATAGCTAGTGGGAGGCAGCCGCATAGCAGAGGGATATCAGCTCGGTGCTTTGTGACCACCTGGAGGAGTGGGATAGAGAGGGTGGGAGGGAGGGAGATGCAAGAGGGAAGAGATATGGGAACATGTGTATATGTATAACTGATTCACTTTGTTATAAAGCAGAAACTAACACACCATTGTATGGCAATTATACTCCAATAAAGATGCTAAAAAAAAATCTTCCAACAAACAAAGCCCAGGACCAGATGGCTTCACAGGCAAATTCTATCAAACATTTAGAGAAGAGCTAACACATATCCTTCACAAGCTCTTCCAATATATGCAGAGAAGAGAACAGTCCCAAACTCGTTTCAGGAGGCCAACATCACCCTGATACCAACACCAGACAAAGACGTCACAAAGAAAGAAAACTACAGGCCAATATTACTGATGAACATAGATGCAAAAGTCCACAACAAGGAACAAGACAAGGTTGCCCACTCTCACCACTCTTACTCAACATAGTTTTGGAAGTTTTAGCCACAGCAATCAGAGAAGAAAAAGAAATAAAAGGAATCCAAATTGGAAATGAAGAAGTAAAGCTGTCACTCTTGGCAGATGACATGATACTCTACATAGAGAACGCTAAAGATGACACCAGAAAACTACTAGAGCTAATCAGTGAATGTGGTAAAGTAGCAGGATACAAAATTAATGCACAGAAATCTCTGGCATTCCTATACACTAATGATGAAAAATCGGAAAGTGAAATAAAGAAAACACTCCCGGGCTTCCCTGGTGGCACAGTGGTTGAGGATCCGCCTGTCAATGCAGGGAAAAAGGGTTTGTGCCCCAGTCCGGGAAGATCCCACATGCCGCAGAGCAGCTGGGCCCGTGAGCCATGGCTGCTGAGCCTGTGCATCCGGAGCCTGTGCTCTGCAACGGGAGAGGCCACAGCAGTGAGAGGCCCATGTACCGCAAAAAAAATAAATAAATAAATAAAAGGAAGAAAGAAAACACTCCCATTTACCATTGCAACAAAAAGAATAAGATATCTAGGAATAAATCTACCTAAGGAGACAAAAGACCTGTATGCAGAAAATTATAAGACTCTGATGAAAGAAATTAAAGATGATACAAATAGATGGAGAGATATACCATGTTATTGGATTGAAAGAGTCAACATTGTCAAAATGATTCTACTACCCAAAGCAATCTACAGATTCAATGCAATCCCAATCAAACTACCACTGGCATTTTTCACAGAACAAGAACAAACAAATTCACAATTTGTATGGAAACACAAAAGACCCCGAATAGCCAAAGCAATCTTGAGAACAAAAAACGAAGCTGGAGGAATCAGGCTCCCTGACTTCAGACTATACTACAAAGCTACAGTAATCAAGACAGTATGGTACTGGCAAAAAACAGAACTATAGAACAATGGAACAGGATAGAAAACCCAGAGATAAGGCCACGCACATATGGTCACCTTATCTTTGAAAAAGGAGGCAAGAATATACAGTGGAGAAAAGACAGCCTCTTCAATAAGTGATGCTGGGAAAACTAGACAGGTACATGTAAAAGTATGAAATTAGAACAGTCCCTAAGACCATCACAAAAATAAGCTCAAAATGGATTAAAGACCTAAATGTAAGGCCAGAAACTATCAAACTCTTAGAGGAAAACATAGGCAGAACACTCTATGACATAAATCACAGCAAGATCCTTTTTGACCCACCTCCTAGAGAAATGGAAAAAAACAAAAATAAACAAATGGGACCTAATGAAACTTCAATGCTTTTGCACAGCAAAGGGAACCATAAACAAGAACAAAAGACAACCCTCAGAATGGGAGAAAATATTTGCAAATGCAGCAACTGACAAAGGATTAACTTCCAAAATTTACAAGCAGCTCATGCAGCTCAATAAGAAAAAAACAAACAACCCAATCCAAAAATGGGCAGAAGACCTAAATAGACATTTCTCCAAAGAAGATATACAGATTGCCAACAAACACATGAAAGAATGCTCAACATCATTAATCATTAGAGAAATACAAAACTACAATGAGATATCATCTCACACCAGTCAGAATGGCCATCATCAAAAAATCTAGAAACAATAAATGCTGGAGAGGGTGTGGAGAAAAGGGAACCCTCCTGCGCTGTTGCTGGGAATGTAAATTGGTACAGCCACTATGGAGAACAGTATGATGTTCCTTAAAAAACTACGAATAGAACTACCATATGACCCAGCAATACCAGTACTGGGCATATACCCTGAGAAACCATAATTCAAAAAGTGTCACATACCAAAATGTTCATTGCAGCTCTATTTACCATAGCCAGGCAACGGAAGCAACCTAAGTGTCCATCATCGGATGAATGGATAAAGAAGACGTGGCACATATATACAATGGAACATTACTCAGCCATAAAATGAAACAAAGTTGAGTTACTTGTAGTCAGGTGGATGGAACTAGAGTCTGTCATACAGAGTGAAGTAAGTCAGAAAGAAAAAAACAAATACTGTATGCTAACACATATATATGGAATCTAAGAAAAAATAAAAAAGAAATGGTCATGAAGAACATAGGGACAAATACGGGAATAAAGACGCAGACCTACTAGAGAATGGACTTGAAGATATGGGGAGGTGGAAGGATAAGCTGTGACAAAGTGAGAGAGTGGCATGGACATATGTACACTACCAAACGTAAAACAGATAGTTAGTGGGAAGCAGCCACATAGAACAGGGAGATCAGGTCGGTGCTTTGTGACTATCTAGAGCGGTGGGATAGGGAGGGTGGGAGGGAGGGAGATGCAAGAGGGAAGAGATATGGGAACATATGTATATTTATAACTGATTCACTTTGTTATAAAGCAGAAACTAACAAACCATTGTAAAGCAATTATACTCCAATAAAGATGTTTAAAAAATCATATATTGAAAAAAAAAGAATTATATTTTGTAAGGCTATAGATGCCATACATAGTCATTCTTCTCATGAATCTGGGCAAAGTCAATTGAAAACTTCCTGGACAGGAACAGCATTACATGCAACAGAGAAATTGTTCATGTAAGGAAGAGCCAACTGATGTAGCAAACTTCATTGTTGTCTTATTTTATGAAATTGCCACAGCCACCCCAGTCATCAGCAAGCACCAGCCTGATCAGTCAGCAGCCATCAACATGGCGGCAATACCCCTCAACATGGCGGCAATACCCCTCACCAGGAAAAAGATTACAGTTCACCTCAGCAAGATGATAATTAGCATTCCTTAGTAATAAAGCATTTTTTTTGGCTGTGCCACACAGCTTACAGGATCCTAGTTTCCCAACCAGGGATCAAACCTGGGCCCCTGCAGTGAAAGCACCGAGTCCTAATCACTGGACAGTCAGGGAATTACCTAAAGTTCTTTTTTTTTTTTTTTTTTTTTGTGGTACACGGGCCTCTCACTGTTGTGGCCTCTCCCGTTGCAGAGCACAGGCTCCGGACGTGCAGGCTCAGCGTCCACGGTTCACGGGCACAGACGCTCCGTGGCATGTGGGATCCTCCCAGTCCGGGACATGAATGCACGTCCCCTGCATTGGCAGGTGGACTCTCAACAACTGTGCCACAAGGGAAGCCCAGCCTAAAGTATTTTTAATTAATGTATGAACATTATTTTTTAGGCATAGTGCAATTGCACACATAATAGACTACAGCATAGTGTAGACATAATTTTTATATGCACTAGACTGCCAAAAAAATCATGTGACTCACTTTATTGGAATTGAACACATAATATTTCTGAGGTGTGCTGGTAATCAGTTAAGGGATACACAATATAAATGATGTAAAATGTGACATCAAAATCATAAAACAGGAGGAGGAGCTTCAAGCTGGAGGAAGAGTAAGACGTGGAGATCACCTTCCTCCCCACAGATACACCAGAAATACATCTAGACGTGGAACAGCTCCTACAGAACACCTACTGAACGCTGGCAGAAGACCTCAGACCTCCCAAAAGGCAAGAAACTCCCCACGTAACTGGGTAGCGCAAAAGAAAAAAGAATAAACAGAGACAAAAGAATAGGGACGGGATCTGCAACCACTGGGAGGGAGCTGTGAAGAAGGAAAGTTTTCCAAACACTAGGAAGCCCCTTCGCAGGCGGAGACTGCGGGTGGCGGAGGGGGGAAGCTTCGGAGCCACGGAGGAGACTGCAGCAACAGGGGTGCAGAGGGAAAAGCGGAGAGATGCCCGCACAGAGGATCAGTGCCGACCAGCACTCACCAGCCTGAGAATATTGTCTGCTCACCCGCTGGGGCGGGCGGGGGATGGGAGCTGAGGCTCCGGCTTTGGTCGGTTGCAGGGAGAGGACTGGGGTTGGCAGTGTAAACACAGCCTGAAGGGGTTAGTGCACCACGGCTAGCCGGGAGGGAGTCCGGGAAAAAGTCTGGACCTGCCGAAGAACCAAGAGACTTTTTCTTCCCTCTTTGTTTCCTGGCACTCGAGGAGAGGGAATTAAGAGCAATGCTTAAAGGAGCTCCAGAGATGGGCGCGAGCCGCAGCTATCAGCTCGGACCACAGAGATGGGTATTGGACGCTAAGGCTGCTGCTGCCGCCACCAAAAACCTCTGTGCAAGCACAGGTCACTGTCCACATCTGCCCTCCCGGGAGCCTGTGCAGCCCGCCACTGCCATGGTCCCGTGATCCAGGGACAATTTCCCTGGGAGAGCACACGGCATGCCTCAGGCTGTTGCAACGTCACGCCAGCCTCTGCCACCGCAGGCTCACCCCGGATCTGTACCCCTCCCTCTCCCCAGCCTCAGTGAGCCAGAGCCCCCGAACCAGCTGCTCCTTTAACCCCGTCCTCTCTGAGCGAAGAGCAGATTCCCTCAGGCAACCTATATGCAGAGGCTGTTCCAAATCCAAAGCTGAACCCCGGGAGCTGTGCGAACAAAGAAGAGAAAGGGAAATTTCTCCCAGCAGCCTCAGGAGCAGTGGATTAAATCTCCACAATCAACTTGATGTACCCTGCATCTGTGGAATACATGAATAGACAACGAACCATCCCAAATTGAGGAGGTGGACTTTGTAAGCAAAGATGTATTTTTTCATCACTTTTTCTCTTTTTGTGAGTGTGTATGTGTATCTTTCTGTGTGTGACTTTGTCTGTATAGCTTTGATTTTACCACTTGTCCTAGGGTTCTGTCCATACGTTTTGTTTTGTTTTGTTTTTTACTTTTTAAAATTTTTTTCTTAATAATTAGTTTTTATTTTAATAACATTTTATTTTATTTTTCTTCTTTCTTTCTTTCTATTCTTGCTCACTTTTATTCTAAGCCATGTGGATGAAAGGCTCTTGCTGCTCCAGCCAGGAGTCAGTGCTGTGCCTCTGAGGTGGGAGAGCCAACTTCAGGTCACTGGTCCACAAGAGACCTCCCAGCTCCACATAATATCAAATGGCAAAAATCACCCAGAAATTTCCATCTCAACACCAACACCCAGCTTCACTCAACGACCAGCAAGCTACAGTGCTGGACACCCTATGCCAAACAACTAGCAAGACAGGAACACAACCCCATCCATTAGCAGAGAGACTGCCTAAAATCATAATAAGGCCACAAACACCCCTAAAACACACCACCAGACGTGGACCTGCCCACCAGAAAGACAAGATCCAGCCTCATCCACCATAAAACAGGCACTAGTCCCCTGCACCAGGAAGCCTATACAACCCACTGAACCAACATTAGCCACTGGGGACAGATGCCAAAAATAACGGGAACTACAAACCTGCAGCCTGCGAAAAGGAGAGCCCAAACACAGTAAGTTAAGCAAAATGAGGAGACGAAAAACACACAGCAGATGAAGGAGCAAGGTAAAAACCCACCAGACCTAACAAATGAAGAGGAAATAGGCAGTCTACCTGAAAAAGAATTCAGAATAATGAGAGTAAAGATGATCCAAAATCTTGGAAATAAAATAGAGAAAATACAAGAAAAGTTTAACAAGGACCTAGAAGAACTAAAAAGCAAACAAACAATGATGAACAACAAAATAAATAAAATTAAAAATTCTCTAGAAGGGATCAATAGTAGAATAACTGAGGCAGAAGAACGGATAACTGACCTGGAAGATAAAATAGTGGAAATAACTACGGCAGAGCAGAGTAAAGAAAAAACGATGAAAGAACTAAGGACAGTCTCAGAGATCTCTGGAACAACATTAAACGCATGAACATTCGAATTATAGGGGTTCCAGAAGAAGAAGACAATAAGAAAGGGACTGAGAAAATATTTGAAGAGATTATAGTAGAAAAATACCCTAATATGGGAAAGGAAATAGTTATTCAAGTCCAGGAAGCACAGAAAGTCCCATACAGCATAAATCCATGGAGATACACACCAAGAAACATATTTTTTTGTTTTTGTTTTTGTTTTTGTTTCTTGTGGTATGCTGGCCTCTCACTGTTTTGGCCTCTCCCGTTGCAGAGCACAGGCTCCGGACGCGCAGGCTTAGCGGCCATGGCTCATGGGCCCAGCCGCTCCGTGGCATGTGGGATCTTCCTGGACCGGGGCACAAACCCGTGTCCCCTGCATCGGCAGGTGGACTCTCAAAAACTGTGCCACCAGGGAAGCACAAGAAATATATTAATCAAACTATCAAATTAAATACAAAGAAAAAATATTAAAAGCAACAAGGGAAAAACAACAAATAACACACAAGGGAATCCCCATAAGGTTAACAGCTGATCTTTCAGCAGAAACTCTGCAAGCCAGAAGGGAGTGGTAGGACATATTTTTAGTGAAGAAGGAGAAAAACCTACAACCAAGATTACTCTACCAGGCAAGGATCTCATTCAGATTTGATGTATAAATTAAAATCTTTACAGACAAGCAAAAGGTAAGAGAATTCAGCACCAGCAAACCAGCATTACAACAAATGCTAAAGGAAATTCTCTAGGCAGGAAACACAAGAGAAGGAAAAGCCCTACAATAACAAACCCAAAACAATTAAGAATACGGGAATAGAAACATACATATCAATAATTACCTTAAATGTAAATGGATTAAATGCTCCAACCAAAACACATAGACTGGCTGAATGGAAACAAAAACAATACCCGTATATATGCTGCCTACTGGAGACCCAATTCAGACCTAGGGAAGCATACAGACTGAAACTGAGGGGATGGAAAATGATATTCCATGCAAAAGGATATCAAAAGAAAGCTGGAATAGCAATTCTCATATGAGACAAAATAGACTTTAAAATAAAGACTATTACAAGAGACAAAGAAGGACACTACGTAATCATCAAGGGATAGATCCAAGAAGAAGATTTAACAATTGTAAGTATTTATGCACCCAACATAGGAGCACCGCAATACATAAGGCAAATACTAACAGCCCTAAAAGGGGAAACTGACAGTAACACAATCATAGTAGGGGACATTAACCCCCCACTTTCACCAATGATGAAAAATCTGAAAGTGAAATTAAGAAAACCCTCCCATTTACCATGGCAACAAAAAGAATAAAAGATCTAGGAATAAACCTACCTAAGGAGACAAAAGACCTGTATGCAGATAATTATAAGACAGTGATGAAATAAATTAAAGATGATACAAATAGATGGAGAGATATACCATTTTCTTGGATAGGAAGAATCAATATTGTGAAAATGACTATATTATCCAAAGCAATCTACAGATTCAATGCAATCCGTATCCAGCTACCACTGGTTTTTTTCACAGAACTGGAACAAAAAATTTCACAATTTATATGGAAACGCAAAAGACCCCGAATAGACAACCAATCTTGAGAAAGAAAAACGGAGCTGCCACAACAAGAGAAAACACCGCAATGAGAAACCCACGAACCACAACGAAGAGTAGTGTCTGTGTACTGCAGTGAAGGGTAGCACCTGCTCGACACAACTAGAGAAAGTCTGCACTGGGCAACAAAGACCAAACACAGCCAAAATTGAATAAATAAAGTAAATAAAACAAATAAAAAGTGAATTTTAAAAAAAAACCCTCAAAACAAATGCAAGTGGAAACACCATCTACTGAAACCTATGGGATGCTGCAAAGGCAATTCATAGAGTAAAAAATAAAATAATTAAAAATTTAAAAAAAGAAACATGGAGCTGGAGGAATCAGACTCCCTGACCTCACACAATTCTACAAAACTACAGTAATCAAGACAGTATGGTACTGGCACAAAAACAGAAAGATAGATCAATGGAACAGGATAGAAAGCCCAGAGATAGACCCACGCACAGATGGTCACCGTATCTTTGATAAAGGAGGCAGGAATGTACAGTGGAAAAAGGGCAGCCTCTTCAATAAGTGGTGCTGGGAAAACAGGACAGGTACATGTAAAAGTATGAGATTAGATCACTCCCTAACACCATACACAAAAATAAGCTCAAAATGGATTAAAGACCTAAATGTAAGGCCAGAAGCTATCAAACTCTTAGAGGAAAACATAGGCAGAACACTCTATGACATAAATCACAGCAAGATCCTTTTTAACGCACCTCCTAGAGAAATGGAAATAAGAACAAAAATAAACAAATGGGACCTAATGAAACTTCAAAGCTTTTGCACAGCAAAGGAAAGCATAAACAAGACAAAAACACAACCCTCAGAATGGGAGAAAATATTTGCAAATGAAGCAACTGACAAAGGATTAACTTCCAAAATTTACAAGCAGCTCATGCAGCTCAATAAGAAAAAAACAAACAACCCAATCCAAAAATGGGCAGAAGACCTAAATAGACATTTCTCCAAAGAAGCTATACAGACTGCCAACAAACACATGAAAGAATGCTCAACATCATTAATCATTAGAGAAATGCAAATCAAAACTACAATGAGATATCATCTCACACCAGTCAGAATAGCCATCATCAAAATATCTAGAAACAATAAATGTTGGAGAGGGTGTGGAGAAAAGGGAACACTCCTGCACTGCTGGTGGGAATGTGAATTGGTACAGCCACTATGGAGAAGAGTATGGAGGTTCCTTAAAAAACTACAAATAGAACTACCATATGACCCAGCAATCCTACTACTAGGCACATACCCTGAGAAAACCAGAATTCAAAAAGAGTCATGTACCAAAATATTCATTGCAGTTCTATTTACAATAGCCCAGAGATGGAGACAACCTAAGTGCCCATCATCGGATGAATGAATAAAGAAGATGTGGCACATATATACAATGGAATATTACTCAGCCATAAAGAGAATTGAAATTGAGCTATTTGTAATAAGGGGGATACACCTAGAGTCTGTCATACAGAGTGAAGTAAGTCAGAAAGAGAAAGAAAAGTACCATATGTTAACACATATATATGGAATTTAAGAAAAAAAATGTCATGAAGAGCCCAGGGGTAAGACAGAAATAAAGACACAGACCTACTGGAGAATGGATTTGAGGATATGGGGAGGGGGAAGTGTGAGCTGTGACAAAGTGAGAGAGAATCATGGACACATATACACTACCAAACGTAAGGTAGATAGCTAGTGGGAAGCAGCTGCATAGCACAGGGATATCAGCTTTGTGCTTTCTGACTGCCTGGAGGGGTGGGATAGGGAGGGTGGGAGGGAGGGAGTTGCAAGAGGGAAGAGATATGGCAACATATGTATATGTATAACTGATTCACTTTGTTATCAAGCAGAAACTAACACACCATTGTAAAGCAATTATACACCAATAAAGATGTTTTAAAAAAAAGAAAAATAAAACAACTACTCTAGTTGGGATCAATAGCAGAATAACTGAGGCAGAAGAACTGATAAGTGACCTGGAAGATAAAATATTGGAAATAACTACTGCAGTGCAGAATAAAGAGAAAAGAATGAAAAGAACTGAGGACAGTCTCAGAGACCTCTGGGACAACATTAAATGCACCAACATGAATTATAGGGGTTCCAGAAGAAGAGACAAAAAAGGGATTGAGAAAATACTTGAAGAGATTATAGTTGAAAACTTCCTTAATATGGGAAAGGAAAGAGTTAAACAAGTCCAGGAAGCACAGAGAGTCCCATACAGGATAAATCCAAAGAGAAGCACGCCAAGACACATATTAATCAAAGTGTCAAAAATTAAATACAAAGAAAACATATTAAAATCAGCAAGGGAAAAACAACAAATAACACACAAGGGAATCCCCATAAGGTTAACAGCTGATCTTTCAGCAGAAACTCTGCAAGCCAGAAGGGACGGGCAGGACATATTTAAAGTGATGAAGGAGAAAAACCTGCACCCAAGATTACTCAAGCCAGCAAGGATCTCATTCAGATTTGATGGAGAAATTAAAACCTTTACAGACAAGCAAAAGCTGAGAGAGTTCACCACCACCAAACCAGCTTTACAACAAATGCTAAAGGACCTTCTCTAGGCAAGAAACACAAGAAAAGGAAAAGACCTACAATAACAAACCCAAAACAATTAAGAAAATGGGAATAGGAACATACATATCGATAATTACCTTAAATGTAAATGGATTAAATGCTCCCACTAAAAGACACAGACTGGCTGAATGGATACAAAAACAAGACCCATAAATATGCTGTCTACAAGAGACCCACTTCAGACCTAGAGACACATACAGACTGAAAGTGAGGGGATGGAAAAAGATATTCCATGCAAATGGAAATCACAAGAAAGCTAGAGTAGCAATTCTCGTATCATGTAAAATAGACTTTAAAATAAAGACTATTACAAGAGACAAAGAAGGACACTATATAATGATCAAGGAAACAATCCAAGAAGGTACAACAGTTATAAACATATAGGCACCCAACATAGGAGCACCTCAATACATACGGCAAATACTAACAGCCATAAAAGGGGAAATCGACAGTAACACATTCATAGTAAGGGACTTTAACACCCCACTTTCGCCAATGGACAGATCATCCAAAATGAAAATAAATAAGGAAACACAAGCTTTAAATGATACATTAAACAAGATAGTCTTAATTGATATTTATAGGACATTCGATCCAAAAACAAGAGAATACACATTTTTCTCAAGTGCTCATGGAACATTCTTCAGGATAGATCATATCTTGGTTCACAAATCAAGCCTTGGTAAATTTTTAAAGATTGAAATTATATCAAGTATCTTTTCTGACCACAATGCTATGAGATTAGATATCAATTACAGGAGAAGATCTATAAAAGATACAAACACATGGAGGCTAAACAGTACACTACTTAATAACGAAGTGATCACTGAAGAAATCAAAGGGGAAATCAAAAAATATCTAGAAATAAATGACAAGGGAGGCACGACGACCCAAAAACCTATGGGATGCAGCAAAAGCAGTTCTAAGAGGGAAGTTTATAGCAATACAATCCTACCTTAAGAAACAGGAAACATCTCGAATAAACAAACTAACCTTGCATCGAAAGCAATTAGAGATAGAAGAACAAAAATACCGCAAATTTAGCAGAAGGAAAGAAATCATAAAGATCAGATCATAAATGAATGTAAAAGAAATGAAGGAAATGATAGCAAAGATGCATAAAACTAACAGCTGGTTCTTTGAGAAGATAAGCAAAATTGATAAACCACTACCCAAACTCATCAAGAAAAAAAGCGAGAAGACTCAAATCAATAGAATTAGAAATGAAAAAGGAGAAGTAACAACTGACACTGAAGAAATACAAAAGATCATGAGAGATTACTACAAGCAACTCTATGCCAATAAAATGGACAACCTAGAAAAAACGGACAAATTCTTAGAAAAGCACAACCTGCCAAGACTGAATCAGGAAGAAATAGAACATATGAACAGACCAATCACAAGCACTGAAATTGAAACTGTAATTAAAAATCTTCCAACAGGGCCTCCCTGGTGGCGCAGTGGTTGAGAGTCCGCCTGCCGATGCAGGGGACACGGGTTCGTGCCCTGGTCCGGGAAGATCCCACATGCCGCGGAGCGGCTGGGCCCGTGAGCCATGGCTGCTGAGCCTGCGTGTCCGGAGCCTGTGCTCCGCAACAGGAGAGGCCACAAGAGTGAGAGGCCCGCGTACCGCAAAAAAAAAAAAAAAAAAAAAAAAAAAAAATCTTCCAACAAACAAAAGCCCAGGACCAGATGGCTTCACGGGCGAATTCTATTAAACATTTAGAGAATAGCTAACACCTATCCTTCACAAACTATTCCAAAATATGGCAGAGATAGGAACACTCCCAAACTCATTCTACAAGGCCACCATCACCCTGACACCAAAACCAAACAAGGATGTAACTTAGAAAGAAAACTACAGTCTAATATTACTGATGAACACAGATGCAAAAATCCTCAACAAAATACTAGTAAACAGAATCCAACAGCACATTAAAAGGATCATACACCATGATCAAGTGGGGTTTATTCCATGCAAGGATTCTTCAATATATGCAAATCAATCAACGTCATACACCATATTAACAAATTGAAGGAGATAAACCATATGATCATCTCAACAGATGCAGAGAAAGCTTATAACAAAATTCAACACCAATTTATGATAAAAACCCTGCAGAAAGTAGGCCTAGAGGAAACTTTCCTCAACATAATGAAGGCCATATATGACAAACCCACACACAACATTGTCCTCAATGGTGAAAAACTGAAAGCATTTCCACTAAGATCAGGAACAAGACAAGGTTGCCCACTCTCACCACTCTTATTCAACATAGTTTGGGAAGTTTTAGCCACAGCAATAAGAGAAGAAAAGGAAATAAAAAGAATCCAAATTGGAAAAGAAGAAGTAAAGCTGTCATTCTTTGCAGATGACAAGATACTATACATAGAGAATCCTAAAGATTCTACCAAAAAACTACTAGAGCTAATCAATCAATCTGGTAAAGTTTCAGGACACAAAATTAATGCACAGAAATCTCTGGCATTCCTATACACTAATGATGAAAAATCTGAAAGTGAAATCAAGAAAACACTCCCATTTACCACTGCAACAAAAAGAATAAAATATCTAGGAATAAACCTACCTAAGGAGACAAAAGACCTGTATGCAGAAAATTATAAGACACTGTTGAAAGAAATTAAAGATGATACAAATAGATGGAGAGATACACCATGTTCTTGGATTGGAAGAATCAACATCGTAAAAATGACTCTACTACCCAAAACAATCTACAGATTCAGTGCAATCCCTATCAAACTACCACTGGCATTTTTCACAGAACTAGAACAAAAAATTTCACAATTTGTATGGAAACACAAAAGACCCCGAATAGCCAAAGCAATCTTGAGAACGAAAAGTGGAGCTGGATGAATCAGTCTCCCCAACTTCAGACTGTACTACAAAGCTACTGTAATCAAGACACAAAAACAGAAAGATAGATCAAGGGAACAGGATAGAAAGCCCAGAGATAAATCCATGCACATATGGTCACCTTATCTTTGATAAAGGAGGCAGAAATGTACAGTGGAGAAATGACAGCCTCTTCAATAAGTGTTGCTGGGATAACTGGACAGGTACATGTAAAATTATGAGATTAGATCACTCCCTATCACCATACACCAAAATAAGCTCAAAATGGATTAAAGACCTAAATGTAAGGCCAGAAACTATCAAACTCTTAGAGGAAACATAGGCAGAACACTCTATGACAAAAATCACAGCAAGATCCTTTTTGACCCACCTCCTAGAGAAATGGAGATAAAAACAAAAATAAAGAAATGGCACCTAAAAAAACTTCAAATCTTTTTCACAACAAAGGAAACCATAAACAAGACGAAAATACAACCCTCAGAATGGGAGAAAATATTTACCAATGAAGCAATTGAGAAAGGAATAATCTCCAAAATTTACAAGCAGCCCATGCAGCTCAATAACAAAAAACCAAACAACCCAATCCAAAAATGTGCAGAAGATCTAAATAGACATTTCTCCAAAGAAGATATACAGACTACCAAAAAACACATGAAAGAATGCTCAACATCATTAATCATTAGAGAAATGCTGATCATAACTACAATGCAATATCATCTCATACCAGTCAGAATGGCCATCATCTAAAAATCTAGAAACAATAAATGCTGGAGAGGGTGTGGAGAAAAGGGAACACTCTTGTACTGCTGGTGGGAATGTGAATTGGTACAGCCACTATGGAGAACAGTATGGAGGTTCCTTAAATAACTACAGATAGAACTACCATATGACCCAGCGATCCCACTACTGGACATATACCCTGAGAAAACCATAATTCAAAAAGAGTCATGTACCAAAATGTTCATTGCAGCTCTATTTTCAATAGACCGGAGATGGAAACAACCTAAGTGTCCATCATCGGATGAATGGATAAAGAAGATATGGCACATATATACAATGGAATATTACTCAGCCATAAAAAGAAACGAAATTGAGCTATTTGTCATGAGGTGGATGGACCTAGAGTCTGTAATACAGAGTGAAGTAAGTCAGAAAGAGAAAGACAAATACCATATGCTAACACATATATATGGAATTTAAGGGAAAAAAATGTCATGAAGAACCTAGGGGTAAGACAGGAATAAAGACACAGACCTACTAGAGAATGGACTTGAGGATATGGGGACGGGTAAGGTAAGCTGTGACAAAGTGAGGGAGTGGCATGGACATATATCCACTACCAAACGTAAAATAAATAGTTAGTGGGAAGCAGCCCCATAGCACAGCGATATCAGCTCAGTGCTTTGTGACCACCTAGAGGGGTGAGATAGGCAGTGTTGGAGGGAGGGAGATGCAAGAGGGAAGATATATGGGAACATATGTATGTGTATAACTGATCCACTTTGTTATAAAGCAGAAACTAACACACCATTATAAAGCAATTATACTCCAATAAAGATGTAAAAAAAAGAAAAAAAGAAAAAAAACAACCTAACTTTACACCACAACGAACTAGAAAAAGAAAAACAAATTAAGACCAAAGTTAGTAGAAGGAGGGAAATAACAAAGATTAGAGCAGAAATAAATGAAATAAAGACTAAAGCAATTGTAGGGGAAAAATCAATAAAACTAAGAGCTGCTTTTTTGAAAAGATAAACAAACTTGACAAAACTTTAGCTAGACTCAGCAAGAAAAGTAGACAGGACACAAATAAATAAAATCGGAATTGAAAGAGGAGATATTACCACCGATACCACAAAAATACAAAGGATCATAAGAGACTACTATAAACAATATATGCCCAAAAATTGGACAACCTAAAAGAAATGGATAAATTCCTAGAAACATGCAACCCCTCAAGACTGAATCTTGGTGAAACACAAAATCTGAACAAATTTATTTCTGGTAAGGAGATTGAATCAGTATTCAAAAACTTCCCCCCAAATATAAGTCCAGGATAAGAAAACTTCACTGGTGAATTCCACCAACCAAAGAATTAGTAACATTTCCTCTCAAATACTTCCAAACAATACAAGAGGGGTGAACCCTTCCAAACACATTTTACAAAGCCAGCATTACACTGATACCAAAACCAGACAAGGATGCTACCAAAAAAAGAAAGAAAGAAAAGAAAATTACAAGCTAATATCCATGATGAACATAAATGGTAAAATCCTCAACAAAGTATTACCAGACTGAATTCAACAATACACTAAAAGTTCATACACCATGATCAAGTGGAATTTATTCCAGGGATATAAGGATGGTTCAACAACTGCAAATGAATTAATGTGATACACCACATTAGCAAAATGAAGGCTAAAATTCATATGGTTATCTCAATAAATGCAAGGAAAGCATTTTACAAAATTCAACATCTGTTTATGATTAAAACTCTCAACAAAGTGGGTATAGAGGGACCAGACTTCAACATAATACATTTCATGTATGAGATGCCCACAGCTACCATCATACTCAACAGTTCCTCTAAGATCAGGAACTAGAGAAGGATATCCACTCTCCCCACTTTTTTTCAGCATATTATTGGCAGTCCTAGCCAAAGCAATTAGTCAAGAAAAAGAAATAAAAGGCATCTAAATTGGAAAGGAAGAAGTAAAACTGTCACTATTTGCAGATGACATGATATTATATATAGAAAACCCTAAAGACTCCATCAAAAAACTATTATAACTGTGACCACCTAGAGGGGTGGTATAGGGAGGGTGGGAGGGAGGGAGATGCAAGAGGGAAGAGATATGGGGATACATGTATATGTATTACTGATTCACTTTGTTAAAAAGCAGAAACTAACACACCATTGTAAAGCAATTATACTCCAATAAAGATGTTAAAAAAAACTATTATAACTAATAAACAAATTCACTAAAGTTGCAGGATACAAATCAATATACATAAATCTGTTGTGTTTTTATACACTAATAACATGCTATCAGAAAATGAAATCAAGAAAACAATCCCATTTACAATTGCATCAAGAAGAATAAAACACCGAGTGATAAATTTAGCCAAGCAGGTGAAAGACCTGTACACTCTAAACTATGAGACATTAATTAAAGGAACTGAAGACACAAATAAATGGAAAGATATTCCACGCTCATGGGTTGGAAGAATTAATATTGTTAAAATATCCATACTAACCAAAGCAATCTACAAAGTTAATACAATCTCTATCAAAATTCCAATGGAGCTTTTTGCAGAAATAGAATAATCCTATAATATGTATGGAAGCTCAGCAGACCCTGAATAGTCAAAGCAGTCTTGAGAAAAAAGAACAAAGCTGGAGGCATAACAATGCTTGGTTTCAAAGTATATTACAAAGCTATAGTAATTAAAACTGTGTGGTATTGGCATAAAAATAGACATGTAGATCAGTGGGACAGAATAGAGAGCCCAGAATAAAAACATATATATATGACCAATTAGTTTATGACAAAGGAGCCAAGAATATACATGGGAAAACACAGTCTCTTCAATAGTGTTGAGAGGTTTGGATAACCACATGCAAAAGAATGAAACTGAACATCTTATGCCATATGCCAAAATTAACTCAAAGTGGATTAAATACTGGAACATAAGACCTGAAACTATAAAACTTCTAGAAGAAAACCTTCTGACATAGTTCCTGGTGATTATTTTTTAAATCTCACATCAAAAGCAAAAATAAACAAGTGAGACTACAACAGACTAAAAGCCTTCTGCATAGCAAGGGAAACCATCAACAAAATGAAAAGGCAACCTACTGAATGACAGAAAATAATTGCAAATCATATATCTGATAAGGGGCTAATATCCAAAATATATTTTAAAACTCATACAACTCAATAGCAAAAAAAAAATCTGATTAAAAAATGGGCAGAAGATCTGAATAGACATTTTTCCAAAGAAGGCATACAGATGGTCAACAAGTTCATGAAAAGATGCTCTACATCATTAATCATCAGGGAAATGCAAATCAAAGTACAATGAGATATCTCCTTACTCCTTTTAGAATGGCTAGTATCAAAAAGACAAGAAATAACAAGTGTTAGGGAGGATGTGGAGAAAAGGAAACCCTCCTGCCCTTGCTGGTGGGAATGTAAATTGGTGCAACCACTATGAAAAACAGTATGGAGGTTCCTCAAAATATTAAAAATAGAGCTACCATATGATCTACCATTTTCACTTTGGGTATTTATTTGAAAAAAATGAAAATATTAATTTGAAAAGATATCTGCACCCCCATGTTCATCACCACATTATTTACAATAGCCAAGACATGGAAACAACTGAAGTGTCCATCATTGGATGAATGGATAAAGAAATTGTGTATATGTATATACAACAGAATATTATTCAACCATACAAAAGAATGAAATCTTACCATTTGCTACAATATAGATGGACCTCGAGAGCATTATGCTAACTGAAATGTCAGACAAAGAAAGACACATAACATATGATCTCTCTTACATGTGGAATCATTAAAAAAAAAAGCTCATAGGTACAGAAAACAGATGGTGACTGCAAGAGGTGGATGGTGGGGGTAGGAGAAATGGGTGAACTTTTTAAAATTTAAATAAATTGAATTTAAAAATTTTAAAATATTCATGCCATTTTGGCAATCATTCATGAACAGGCATAGAGCAGTGAGAATTTTGAGTTGTCCAAGGCATGTGTTCCCAGCTGAGGTTGAACAGGGCAATACTCTGCCTTTTGTTTCAGCTCTCATTTTGTAAACAAGAGTCCTATTTGAAATCTATTTAGTGCCATGTTCTTCCCCTTTTATGTGCTTTTTGTTGGTGATTTTGCTATTTAAAATGGCCTTCATGCATAGTGCTGAAGTGCTGTCTAGTGTTCCTAAGCACAAGATTGTGACGTCTTACAGAAAAAATATGTGTTTGATAAGCTTCATTCAGGCTTGAGTTACAGTGATGTTGGCCATGAGTTAAATGTTCATGACTCAACAACTTATATTAAATAAACTATCTTTAAACAGAGACACACATAAAACAAAGCTATGTGTTGATCAGTTGATAAAAGCATTGTGACCAGGGGCTCACAGGAACTTAAGTCTGTATTTCGCCGGGAGCAGTGGTTCAGGATTCACTAATTTAGTGTTGGCGGCAACTTTTTTTTTTTTTTTTTTTTTCGGTATGCGGGCCTCTCACTGCTGTGGCCTCTCCCGTTGCGGAGCACAGGCTCCGGACACGCAGGCTCAGCGGCCATGGCTCACGGGCCCAGCCGCTCCACGGCATGTGGGATCTTCCCGGACCAGGACACGAACCTGCATCCCCTTCATCGGCAGGCAGACTCTCAACCACTGCGCCACCAGGGAAGCCCCTGGCGGCAACTTTATAGAGTGTAACAACTGTGAATAATTGAGAATCAACTGTACTTTGGTCTTTTCCTTCATAGTACTGATCACACGTTATAAGTATATATTTATTTGTGTGATTTTTAAATGTCAGTCTCCTCCAGCAGAATGTAAGCTTCAGGGGAACAGGGACTAGGATTTTTTTCATTTGATTAGATCCCCAGTACCTGATATCCCAGTGCTGGTGCTTGGTAAAAAATTGTTGAATGAAAAATTAAATGAGTGAATGAATGAACAAAGTGCCTGTGGCTGTGTGGCACAGAGGAATACCTGGGCAGGGAGCCAGGCAGGTCATTACAGAAAGAGGTTGCAGACTGTGGTAGGAGGGACCATCAGTCTGTTTCCCTTTTCCATTATAGTAACACTTGTCCTATAGTGTTGACTATACTCAATGTATAATAAGGATTTTCCATTGAGAGTAAGACTTTTCAGGTGCCAAAGAAAAGTACCACCTTCCTCTAAGTAGTTTAACATCCTTTCATTGTGCTGATAGTGAAAACAGTCAAAAGCAGCTCCTGTAACTTGGTGGCTACAAATACCAGACAGATTTAGAAGGGGCATGGGGTTTTCTTCCTCCTTTCCATTGGAGGCCTTAAATTGGCTCTCAGATGTAGTCACAGCTCCTTTTGGGGTTCATATCTGTTAACATTCCCCAGGCAGGCCTGGAACACATCTCCACATTATGTGTATTGAAATTGAATCACTCAGGCCTTTCTAGGTGTCCTGACCTAACACAGCTAGACAAATATTTATTCATTTAGTAATCCCAGAAGGTAGAAGATAATCCAGCTATCAGAAAGCCATATTAAGGAGCCAGCCAGTTGGGTCATTGTGGAAAGGAAGTCATAATAAGCACAGGGCCAAGTCAGGGAAGGCTTTATCTAACTTAGTAAAGGATTGGTTGAAAGCTGACCTTATATGTAAGCAGAAATGGTAAGTAACCTGTTCTGTGGTCACCTTTGGAGAATGATTTGAGTGTCATCAGGAAGCATCCTCCCACACTTATTCCTTAGTAAGATCTTGTTTTACACCCAAACTATGTTCTTGGTTGTTCTGTTCCCCTAAACTAACCTTCCTTTTTTCTTTCAGCCTCATTAAATCTTAGTTATCATTCAAGGCCCTGCCCCTCTAAGAAGTCTCACTGGACGTTAGGTCTCAGTGCCCTCACTGTCAGACTGTCTGGGCATCCTAGGACTTCTTTGCATGTACTGACTGCCTTTATCAGTGATAAACAGTGATGCAACTAACATTGTATGGCTCTGTTGACATGTTTTCCTGAAGGATGTTATACACTATTGGAAGACAGGGAAAATGTCCAACATTTCCTCTGTATTCCCAACATTTCCTAGCACAATCTTCTGTACATTTTGGTCTTTAGTAAAGATTTGTTCAAAAATGGAGTCAAGCAATTGACCTTTGTAAAGCCTTCTGTGTCCACCTTACCTGGAAGGGACCTCTCCTTCCCCAGAGAACTATATTGCCTTGAGAGTTTACTATATTCCAGAGACAACTCTGGATAAAGAAAGTTTGGGTGGTAGGGTCTGATACAAATATGATCATGACCTGGGATTTACCTTCTCCACTGACCAAGCAAGAGTTGATTTTGGCACGCAGGACCAGCCCAAACACATTTGGAATGCAGGTAGAGATGGTCTTTAGTGTCCTTAAATCCCTGTTTGGTCCCTTCTTCCTCTGAGATTCAGCACCCTCTTGCTTATGATCCCGCTACCCCCACCCCATCCATTCCATTTAGTTGTGTTTACACAGTCCAAATACATGCAGGTTGCTATCATTTCCCTCCTCACGCTTGCTCCAGTCCAGATTTAGTTTCTTTCACCAGTCTTCACTAATCATCCTGGCTGATTCTCCAGGATCATATTTCAAGATCGTCTCTAGGCCTCCCACTGCCAGTCTGCCTAGGTCAGGGTATTTTCCCTAATGACTAGAACCCTGGCTAGAGAACCAGATCTCCCTGTGCCCCAGTTGGACCTTGGGACAGTCCAGGCATCACCAGAATGACCTCTGCAACTCGCCACAGGTTAAGGCCAACCCCTGGCTCATTGGTTAGCAAGGCCAGATATCTCTCAGCCCTGGCGTTCTTCAGCTTCTTCCTACCTCAGAAACATGTCTTTCTTAGATTAATTTTTTCCCAGTTACATGATTTATTTTGTGAGTATCCAAGTAGAATCTCTTTTGGCTATTTCCTGTGCATATTCTGAAGCTTGTTCTCTCTGTATGCTGCCCATGTCTCTATTTCTGTTTCTCTGCTTTTTTTCTCCATGTCCCTTTCTGCTGAGTCTTCTCTCTTTTGTGAGGGTAAGTTACTCTCACTCATAGTAGTGTGAACTGTTCTAAAACTGATGGGAACTGTGGTTCTAAAGACCCCTTTCAAAAGTTCCAGACAAAAGGAGAATTGCTGCATCACTTTTAGGACTCTTTAGCAAAAGACCTCCACAGTATATCTGAGACCCCTTTGGCCAGGGGCTGGGCATTGCGGTGCCTGGGCTCTGGCCTTATTTTCTACCTTATTTCTACCTCATTTCTACCTTATTCCCTATTTTTAGCTAAAATAAGCATATTACCCCTAACTTCGACCATTTTCTTACACTCTAGGCCAAGGTTTCATTGGCACTCTTGACGTTTTAGGCCAGATAATTCACTGGTGTGCATATGTGTATATGGGGGGGGGGCTGCCCTGTGCACTATAGGAAGTCTAGCAGCATCCTTGGCCTCTACTCATTAGGTGCCAACAGCACCCCCTACCCAGTTGCAGACTCTGACCCAGTTGTGACAATTTAAAATGTCTCCAGACATTACCAAATGTCCCCTGGGGCAGCGGTCCCCAACCTTTTTGGCACCAAGGACCGGTTTTGTGGAAGACAATTTTTCCACGGACAGTGAGGGGAGGGGGGCATGGTTCAGGTGGTAATGCAAGTGATGGGGAGCGGCAGATGAAGCTTTGCTCACTTGCCCACTGCTTGCCTCCAACTGTGCGGCCCAGTTCCTAACAGGCCATGGACCGGTACCAGTCCGTGGCCTGGGAATTGGGGACCCCTGCCCTGGGGGGCAAAAAACATCCCAGATTGAGGACCACTTCCCTAGGTTCCCTTGCCTTGGTCCCTAGTCCCTGCCTGATATTCCCTTGTACTCCAGCCCTTTCCCCAGTCTCACTGGGAAGTCACCATCACTTGGCTAATAAAGTCATCAGGGAAGTAGCAAAAGGAACAATAGACTTAGGAGAACTTTCTTTCCATTGCTCAGTCCACCACTTATCTATGTGACCCTGAACAAGTTGCTGAATCCTCAGTTTCCTCATCTATAAAATGGAAACAATAATACTCCCACACCACAGAGTTTTGTGAGGATTAAATATCTTTCTTCTTTCTAAAATCATTATTGCTAACCATTGCTTTTACCATTCATGGCTTCAAAAAGTAATATGACAGTGAATGGAGCCCAGGGTAGAGCTGACAGCCTTTGACAGTGCTGTAACTCACAGTGGTATAGAAGAAGAATGCCACATATCTGGAAGGAAGAAGAATAGAAGCATTGGTTTGCAAAGCTAGTTGAGCATCAGAATCATCTGGAAACATTTTTGAAAGGACAGAGTCTTGAACTGTACACTAGGTGTCCTGAATGCTGACATCTGGGTGTGGGACACAGGATCTGTACCAAACAAACTTCCCAGTGTATTCTCTTGACAAGCCATGTTTAGATACCACAGAGTTAGATGCTCTCTAATGTCCCTTTTAGCTCTGAAATTTGGTGATTGTACATTGCTATTTATCCTGGAAAATATTATACAAACTGGAATTGTACCTTCTGAGCATGATCTTAGGGAATTTTCATGGAATTTTTTTCAGAGACTGGAGTTGAAGAATGTCACCTTGTTCCAAGAGAATAAAGCAGCTTCTAGAGGCACGTTTGATCTTATAAGTAGGGAATAAGGAGGTAGCTCCATGAAGCTTCAATTGGCAGTTGTTTCCACTTCAGTAAAGAGCACAAATCTACAAACTGGCTGATGAATAAGCTTCAGTCAATGGTCCGCAGACCAGAGGGCAGACTAGGCCATAATAGAAGATAAGATTTCCAGTGGCAAGAGTCCTGAAAATCTCTGACTGGCTGGAGAGGTGACTGCAACTTTGATGCAGGAAGGTATGTAACTCCAAAGACAGTGTTCAGAAACCTCCAGGACAAAAACAGAAAGGGCCTTTCTGTTCAAGAAGACTAGGTAGTTTGATAGGGATTGCATTGAATCTGTATATTGCTTTGGGTAGTATAGTCATTTTCACAATGTTGATTCTTACAGTCCAAGAACATTGTATATCTCTCCATCTGTTTGCATTGTCTTTGATTTCTTTCATCAGTCTCTTATAATTTTCTGCATACAGGTCTTTTGTCTCCTTAGGTAGGTAGGTTTATTCCTAGGTATTTTATTATTTTTGTTGCAATGGTGAATGGGAGTGTTTCCTTAATTTCTCTTTCAGATTTTTCATCATTAGTGTATAGGAATGCAAGAGATTTCTGTGCATTAATTTTGCATCCTGCTACTTTACCAAATTCATTGATTAGCTCTAGTGCTTTTCTGGTACGATTCTCTATGTATAGTATCATGTCACCTGCAAACAGTGACAGTTTTACTTCTTCTTTTCCGATTTGGATTCTTTTTATTTCTTTTTCTTCTGTGATTGCCATGGCTAAAACTTCCAAAACTATGTTCAATAATAGTGGTAGAGTGGGCAACCTTGTCTTGTTCCTGATCTTGGTGGAAATGGTTTCAGTTTTTCACCATTGAGAATGATGTTGGCTGTAGGTTTGTCATATATGGTGTTTATTATGTTGAGGTAGGTTCCTTCTATGCCCAGTTTTTTGAACCACCTCCTAGAGAAATGGAAATAAAAGCAAAAATAAACAAATGGGACCTAATGAAACTTAAAAGCTTTTGCACAGCAAAGGAAACCATAAACAAGACGAAAAGACAGCTCTCTGAATGGGAGAAAATATTTGCAAACAAAGCAACTGACAAAGGATTAATCTCCAAAATATACAAGCAGCTCATGCAGCTCAATGTCAAAAAAAGAAACAACCCAATCCAAAAATGGGCAGAAGACCACAGACATTTCCCAAAGAAGATATACAGATTGCCAACAAACACATGAAAGATTGCTCAACATCACTAATCATTAGAGAAATGCAAATCAAAACTACAATGAGGTATCACCTCACACCAGTCAGAATGGCCATCATCAAAAAGTCTAGAAATGATAAATGTTGGAAAGGGTGTGGAGAAAAGGGAACCCTCTTGCACTGTTGGTGGGAATGTAAATTGATACAGCCACTATGGAGAAGAGTATGGAAGTTCCTTACAAAACTAAAAATAGAACTACCATATGACCCAGCAATCCCACTACTGGGCATATACCCTGAGAAAACCATAATTCAAAAAGAGTCATGTACCACAATGTTCATTGCAACACTATTTACAATAGCCAGGACATGGAAGCAACCTAAGTGTCCATCGACAGATGAATGGATAAAGAAGATGAGGCACATATATACAATGGAATATTACTCAGCCATAAAAAGAAACAAAATTGAGTTATTTGTAGTGAGGTGGATGGACCTAGAGTCTGTCTGTATGACAGACAGAGTGAAGTAAATCAGAAAGAGAAAACAAATACTGTATGCTAACACATATATATGGTATCTAAAAAAAAATGGTTCTCATGAACCTAGGGGCAGGACAGAAATAAAGACACAGACGTAGAGAATGGACTTGAGCACACAGGGAGGGGGAAGGGTAAGCTGGGACGAAGTGAGACAGTAGCATTGACATATATACACTACCAAATGTAAAATAGATAGCTAGCGGGTAGCAGCTGCATAGCACAGGGAGATCAGCTCGATGCTTTGTGACCACCTAGAGGAGTGGGATAGGGAGGGTGGGAGGGAGATGCAAGAGGGAGGGGATATGGAGATATATGTATACATATAGCTGATTCACTTTTTTATACAGCAGAAACTAACACAACATTGTAAAGAAATTATACTCCAATAGAGATGTTAAAAAAAAAAGCATCCTGACAAACCACATAAATGTTTACTTACTTTCTTGCTTTCTTCCTTCTTTACAAACCTGATGAATGATTGAGGAGCTGAACCACAACCAACAGGGTATTGGCTTTGAGTTGTAGTACAACAAAAGACATATTTGGTTTAAAAACTGTGAATCACTAAGTTGTACAGCTGAAACTTATATAATATTGTACATCAACTACACCTCAATAAAAATAAATAAAGCAATAAAAAAGGAGACTAGGTAGACTTTGGAAGTGAAAAAGGACATAGCCCAGAACCTGAGGTTCTGTGTCTCAGTGGCTTGCTTTAGCACTGACTCCTTCACCCCAGGAATTGCTAAGGTATAAGAAGAAAGAACTGGGATGTTATGTTCCATTAGCTATGTCAGACAGACCAACTTGTCTGAGTTACTCTTCGGTCAGAGTTCAATGTTATATAAAATTACCTGGATCTGTGTTGTTTTGTTTGCCCTTGGTTTCCTGGTAAAAACTCTTTCTGACAAATTCCAAACTTGTCTTCACTGACCTAAGGGAAAAGAAGGAATTTCCACACTGTATTAGTTTTCTATTGTTGTGTAACAAATTACCACAAATTCAGTGACTTAAAACAACACAAACTTATTATCCCACAGCTTCCATGGGTCAGGATCCAAGTACAGATTATCTGGGTCCTCTGTTCAGGGTATCACCAGGCTGACATCAAGGCTGCAGTTTCATTTGAGGCCTTGTGTCCTCTTCTAAGGTCACTGATTTTGGAAAGAATGTATTTCCTTGTGGTTGTAGGACTGAGGTCTCCATTTTCTTTCTGGCTGTTGGTTGGGGACCACTCTCAGTTACTATAGGTTGCCTCCCATGTCTTTGCCATGTGGCCTCCTCCACAGGCATTTCATAACATAACTGTTTGCCTCTCCAAGACCAATAGGATAACCTATGCTGATTTGAATGTCTCTGACTTATTTTAAGTGCTCACTTGCTTAGGTCAGGCCCACTCAGGATAATCTCCCTAAAATAAAGTCAACTGATTAGGGACTTTAATTGAATCTGCAAAATCTCTTCACAGCACCACCTAAATTAATGTTTGATTGAATAAGTGGGAGATGTGTATACCAGGAGCGGGAAATCTTGGCAGACCATCTTAGAATTCTGCTTGCTTGGTCAAGAAGTGTGGCAACGGGGCCCAGAGAGAAAACTGTTCAGGTAATTAGGTGGATTGTGTGATTGGATTGTTAGGCAAGTCTCTTCAGCAACATGGCTCCTCTTGGAGAGGGGAGGAATGCCTTTGGTCATAATCTTTACCCCCCCCCCTTGCTACCCTAAGTTGCTTATTTGGCTTACAGGGCAAATATTCCAGTCAGTTTTTTCCTCTTTTTTCAAGTTAGATTGGACTGTGATTTGAAACAGAATCAAGGGCAATATGGTGTAGAAGAAAGACACTTCCTTTGACAAAGACTGCTGTAGCCCTTTGCAAGTGTTCTGTCCAAGTGACCCTAACCATGATTCAGCAAAGACAGATGAAAAAGGAGTCACACAGGCAAGAGGAAGCTCTATGGCTTCAGGCCACTGTGACTGAGTGCTTAGAGGTGTGAAGGTTGAAGGAAGTTGTCTCTTTGGGGGAAAAGGATAAACTCCTATTGGTGTGGAGACCTCAGAAGACCTAGAAGACAATTCATGAATTTGTGTGTATGTGGCAATAAGGGGGGAAGGAGGAGATGCAATACTGGCACACTGACCTGCTTCTCTTAGGAGCAATTGAATACGTGGGATTTGTTGGGGTAAAACAGTAATAACATTTTTTTAAATTAATTAATTTATTTTGGCTGCATTGGATCTTCGTTGCTGCACATGGGCTTTCTCTAGTTGCAGCAAGTGGGGGCTACTCTTCATTGTGGTGTGCAGGCTTCTCATTGCAGTGGCTTCTCCTGTTGCAGAGTACGGGCTCTAGGCACATGAGCTTCAGTGGTTGTGGCACATGGGCTCAGTAGTTGTGGTTCATGGGCTCTAGAGCACAGGCTCAGTGGTTGTGGCACACGGGCTTAGTTGTTCTACTGCATGTGGGATCTTCCCGAACCAGGGCTCGAACCTGTGTCCCCTACATTGGCTGGCGGATTCTTAACCACTGCACCACCAGGGAAGTCTCAAAACAGTAATAACTTTTTTGACTACTTTCTATACGCAGGCACTATTCTAAGTGTTTACTTGTATTAACCCTCTCCCAAAGTTTTTGAAGTAGCTACTAATATTATCCCCGTTTTTTATAGATGAGGAAACTTGCACAGAGAAGTTAAATACAAATTATTCTAAATTCTAGTTAATAACATGCATGCTACAGTGTTTAGGAGCAAGTGTGCTGATGTCTGCAACCAGTAAAATATTAATGGTAGAATCTAGAGGTAGATATATGGGTATTCACTGTAAAATTCTTTCAACTTTTATATATGTTTGGAAATTTGAAAAAAGTGAATTGTCCAAGATCACACAGTTAGTAATGATGGAAACAGGATTCTAACACAAGTAATCTGGCTCAGAAGTATGTGCTCTTAACAACTATGCTAAACTGCTTCTCAGAAGCTGGTTTTCCAAGGATTTGTAATGTATTGAATGCTTGAAATCAGGTTGCTCTCTCAAGTCATTTGTTCTTTATAAGCTTTGCTGTGGAAACTGCGGAACAGTGTAACAGTCTCTGATGCAAGGAGCTCAGAGTTTTTGGGGGGAGACAAGATGCACACACTTAAATCAACCTGAGAAGGGATAAAATGAGGGAGCAGAGCTCTGGAGGGAGACTAGGGGGAATTGAATTGAAGGCATTGATTTGGGCACTGATGTTCTCCTCAAAGACAGGAGGAAAGAAAAGAGTGAGAACAAGGGTATAAAGTTTGAGATACCTGAGGTAGAGTGGAAGGAGTTTGGGTCTGATAAGACTATCTTGTAGGTACATATAGCAGATGAGATCATCTACCAAGAAAGAATAGGTGAAGGCCAATGAGTTAAGGAAAGTGGACAAGAATTGAAACCATTGTTTTGGAGAGAGAACATGAAATGCCTAGAAAATGTGTTGGACAGTAGGGAGATCCCAGCTTGTATCAGAGGGCAAATATTTGCTATGGTTCTATATTTCTTCAGTCAAGTTCAATGTAATCTATTAGAAACAGGATAGAACAGGACAGGAAGTGGGATAAGATTGGAAGAAAACAGGAGGGAGACCAAGGAATCTAAGGTGACTTTGATATCTCCCTCTCCTTGAAAGTCCTCTGCTTGACGTTGCTATTCATGTAAGAATCTGGCTGTTCCCTCCATCCTGTCATTGGTCTGCAAATCTTTCAAACCTGGATGCCGGCTCTGACAACCCTACCTCTCAGATAATAGTTCTCTGCTGCCTAGATTTTGCCCTTAAGGCTTAATTCTTTCAAAGCTCACCAAATCAAGTAGTTTTTATTCTGTGCTCATTTCCTTGACCACTTTTCTCTGTGCTTACCTTCTTTCTAAGAACTGTCTTCCCTAGATTTTCATGATGACATTCTCTTGGTTCTCCTTCTGCTTTCTGACTGTTCTTTCTCAGTCTCCTTGGTTGAACTATCCGACTTCTTCCTCTCATTTCTCACAATAATTGGGCCCAGGAGCCCTTTCTTGACCCTCTTCCATTCTTGCTCTAGAAGGTATCCCTCATATCTCTGACAAATCCTATTTACTCCCTTGGTTTAACAACGATCTCTTTCAAGATGAGTCTCAAATCTCTACCTCCAGACTTTACCTTTTTCTGGTGCTTTTTCTGGAGCTTCAGATATTCCATTGGTTCGTGAAACCTCCACTTAGATGTCCCTTACGTAGCTCAGATCAAACATGTCTTAAACAGCGAGTCACGTCTTCAAGTCTGTGAGTGTCTCTTTCTCCCATTACAGGTATGAGCTCCTGGAGGACAGAGCCTGGGCTCCTTGGCTGTCTTTGTAGACTGGCGCTAAGCCAGCATCACAATGAGAGGGGATGTTTTCCTTGCACAAGCCTCAGCAAAGGTGTCTTGATGGAGGAGTGAGTTAATAGCAGGTAGAAAAGAGGGCTGGGTGAGGGAGTGAGGATGGGCACTGCTGTGCTTTGTACATGGATGTGACTCATACACTTTAGGCACATTAGTCATTATGCCTCTTGGCATCCCTAGTCCCCCTACTCCAATGATTGCTCATACACATATGGACTCATGCCCAGACCATTCTCGTGTCTGCTTGGGAAGCACTCCACACACACAGTCTTCACATGCCACGTGCAACAGCATCAATTTAAGTAACCTTCAGATTCAGGGAACAGAGTGGAAGGTTCTGGGAAGGCAGTGCATGCTTTAACTGCTCCATTGTCCTGCTTGGAGCACTCTTATCTCCAGTACCAGGGGTTGACTGTGCCCTGGGACTGGGGCTGAGGGATTGTGGGCTTAACAAATTTGTTCCATACTTTCTGTCATTTTTTAAAAGGATTTTTCATTTTCTGTGTAACACCCTATAGAGGCAGGCTAGGAAGACACTATTACCTTTGCTTTCTAGATTAGAAAACTTAGGCCTCACAAGGAGTGATTTGAGATAGAGGTGGACCTAGGAGTCTTGGGCTGCTCATTTCCAGCCCAAGGCACTTACCACTGCCCCACAAAGTTAAGCTCAATCAGTTCCTGGTGGCCCTGGTTCCTAATTCAGGTAAGCAGTCAGCAATTAAGGGGGACGCTGCTGGGGCCAGGCTGAGCTAGGATTCTGTTTGCTTTGCTTAGGAGATGTTGGGGCATTTGGAGAGCAGGGGCCTGTGAGTTTCTGTGAGAAGGGAAGGAGGGGTTAGGATTTGGGCCCAGGAATTCCCATCAGGAATGAAACACTTTCCACCTGCTAGCGCCTAAAGCGCCTAACTCTGTCATGGAATTTGCGTGCAGACAGTTAGATCGGACTTTGGAAAGAAAGGATGAAAAACGAGTTTCCTTCTTTCTGTTCACAGAGGCCAGCCAAGAGCCAGAGCTGGAGCCAGGTCTCTAGTCATGAACTAAACAACAGAACCAGTTATCGGTTTCAAGTCTGACTGCCTCCTCTTGTAAGGACTTTGGAACTTGGAGAGGCTCCCTGACCCTTTATAAACCAGCAGAAAGAAGTATGATTGTCAAGACCCCAGATAGAATGGCAGGTATGCTCAAAGGTGAAGTGGGAGGTTGAAAATGCTGCTTAGAATATATTTAATAATTTTATTATTTTAATTCTCTATGTAAAATTTTCTGGGAAAGACCAGATTTAGGGGTGTGGGAGAAGTGTGGGTTAAGTAGGCAATATCAAGGCACTGGGTGCCTTGGAATTCGGGGCTGGGAGCATAAAAAGACATAACTTCCTGGGGCCCAGGGAGCCCATAGCTAACCATCACAAGACTACCAGGAGACTAATCCTCTAGTCAAGTCTTAACAGGATGGGAGTTGAATATTTAACACGTGTCCCCGTCAAGACACCTGTCTTTGACTCTTGGCTCTTCCACCTAACTGTGGGACAAAAAAAAAAATTTCTTGTCACTCCTCTGGGTCTTGATTGCCTTTTATGTTAAATGAGGATGATGTTCTATGAAACAGAAACAGACTCACAGACATAGAGAACAGACTTGTGATTGCCAAGGGGGAGGGGGTTGAGGGAGGGAAGGATTGAGAGTTTGGGATTAGCAGATGCAAACTATAATATATAGGGTGGATAAACAACAAAGTTCTACTGTATAGTACTGGGAACTATATTCAATATTCTGTGATAAACCATAATGGAAAAGAATATGAAATGGAATATACCTGTGTATAACTGAGTCACTTTGCTGTACAGCAGAAATTAACACAACATCGTAAATCAACTATACTTCAATAAAATAATTTTTTTTTAAACGGGGATGATGTTAATCTACCTCACAGGGTCATTAAGAGGATTACAAAGCCACACAAAGCCTGGTGCAGATATGAGGGTCCAATGTCATTATTACCACATGGTCTGGCTTCTCCTACTTAACACCTCTAGAAGGGAATAAGGAAATCCCAGGATTAAGGGGGAAATATAAGTGAGTATATTTTAGTATGGGTGACCTCTAAAGAGGTGAGACTAGAGCTCTTCCAATGATATCTATTCCCCTGCGTATATGTTCCCCTTGTCCTCAGGGTGGAGGTGCCAAGTTGGGCCTTCAGTTTGGGCTATAACTCCCTTTTGGGTGTCATCCTCAGTTGCCTCTCTACCTGGTTGGAGTTTGAGAAGGCAAATAACACTAAGCTCAGGAGTTATAGTCCTATCAGAAGTCAATCAACTTTATATCAAAATGAAGATTGACTCTATAAACACTGGCTAGGCCAACAATCAGCCCAGCCAGAGAGGCAGCATAAAGTCAAGGAAGAGAATTTGACTAGGAGTCAAGCCAGAGATTCTGCTCTGGCTCTGCTCTTGACCAGCTGTGAGACCTTGCATGAGTCTGAGAGTTGTATGAGAGAGGGAGTATGTGAGAACCCCTTCTAGGCTGTAAAGCAGCATATAAGTGGAAGCAGTTAATACTATTGTTTATATTATGTAATGTAGGAAATTGTTATTTTCGTTATTCTACCCTCAAATGTGAGCTCTTTGGTTGCAAAGGGGACCCAACATGTTAGATTGATATATCCCATTTCCATTTATTAGATAAACAATTGAAAATGCAGGAACTATTGTTTTTATCATTATTATCACATTTGAAGAACAGGTTTATTCAATAGTGGAGGGAGACCTTAAAGATCTCTTCCCACATACAGGGTTTATTTGAGGGGTAATGGAAATGGTCTGGAATGAGAAGGAGTGATGGTTGTACAACATTGTGAATATACTAAAAAAAAAACTGAAATCACTTTTAAATGGCAAATTTTATCTCAGTTTTAAAAATTACAACAATAAAAAAATCCCTGCCCAGAAGTCATAAAGGCCATGAAGCTTAGATCTGAAGCAGTGAGAACAGACCCAGAGCAGATAAGTCAAACATTGCTTCTTACTCTGTGAATTGTGTACTTGTGAGAAATAGGGGAGTCTTTTGGGTGGTGTGTGTGAGAGAGAGAGACAGACTACTTAGATATAAAAACAGTACATCCCAGAAATAGTTAAGATGCAGTAGTATTGATAATGGGTAAAGAAATGGTGTTCCCAGAACAATTTGAGGGATCTTGACTGGAGGATCCCTATTGGCTTCAGGGATTAGTAGCTCAAATTTACTTATCTGAGGGGTAAGGTAAATGCAAACTTAGATTGGCCAACCATGATTTGCCCAGAATTGAGGGATTTCCTGAGATGTGGCAACTTAGTTTCTTTCTTTCTTTTTTCAATTTTCTAAAAGACTTTACCAGCTTTAGTGAGGTATGACTGCAAATAAAAATTGTATATATTAGGTTGTCCAATGTGATTTTTAAGGAGTATAATGTGATGATTTAATATATGTATACATTGTGAAATTATTACCACAACACATCCATCATCTCACATAGTTACCATTATTTTTTGTGTGTGGTGAGAACACTTAAGATCCTTTTATAGCAAATTTCAAGTATACAATACAGTATTATTAACTATAGGGACACCTCAGAGATATTACGGGATTCCAGACCACTGCAATAAATTGAAGTGAGTCACGTGACATTTTTGGCATTCTAGTGCATATAAAAGATATGTCTACACTATTCTGTAGTTTATTAAGTGTACAATAGCGCTCTGTCTTAAAAAACAATGTATATACCTTAATTTAAAAATACTTTATTACTAAACAAATGCTTGCATCGTCTCGCTGAAGCAAGTCATAATCTTTTTGCTGGTGGAGGGTCTTGCCTCCATGTTGATGGCTGCTGACTGGTCAGGGTGGTGGCTGCTGATGACTGGGATGGCTGTGGCAATTTCTTAACATAAGACAACAATGAAGTTTGCTGAATCGATAATGGCTCTTCCTTTCATGAACGATCTCTCTGTAGCATGCAATGCTGTGTGACAGCATTTTACCCACAGTAGAATTTCTTTCAAAATGGGAGTCAATCCTCTCACACCCTGAAATTGATTTATCAACTAAGTTTATGAAAGGTTCTAAATCCTCTGTTGTCATTTCCACCATCTTCACAGCACCTTCGCCAGGAGCAGATTCCATCTCAAGAAACCACTCTCTTTGCTCATCTATAAGAAGCAACTCTTCATCCATTAAAGTTTTACCATGAGATTGCAGCAATTCAGTCACATCTTCAGGCTCCACTTCTAATTCTAGTTCTCTTGCTATTTCCACCACATCAGCAGTGACTTCCTACCCTGAAGACTTGAACCCCTCAAAGTCATCCATGAGAGTTGGAATCAACTGCTTCCCAACTCCTGTTAATGTTGATATTTTGATCTCTTCCCATGAATCACGAATGTTCTTAATGGCATCTAAAATGGTGAATCCTTTCCAGGAGGTTTTCAATTGACTCTGCCCAGATCCATCAGTGGAATCACTATCTATGGCAGCTATAGCCTTACAAAGTGTACTTAAATAATAAGACTTGAGAGTCAAAATGACCCCTTGATCCATGGGCTGCATAATGGACAATGTGTTATCAGGCATGAAAATATAATCTCGTGGTACATCTCCATCAGAGCTCTTGAGTGACCAGGTGCAGTAATATTTTAAAAGGAATCTTTTTTTCTGACCAGTACGTCTCAACAGTGAGCTTAAAATACTCAGTAAACCATGTTGTAAACAGATGTGAAGTCATCCAGGCTTTGTTGTTCCATTTATAAAGCACAGGCAGAGTATATTTAGCATAATTCTTAAGGGCCCTAGAATTTTCAGAATGGTAAATGAGCACCGGCTTCAACTTCAAGTCACCAGATGCATTAGCCCCGAGCAAGAGTCAGCCTGTTGGGCTTCCCTGTGGCGCAGTGGTTGAGGGTCCGCCTGCCGATGTGGGGGACGGGGGTTCGTGCCCCGGTCCGAGAGGATCACACATGCTACGGTGCGGCTGGGTCCGTGAGCCATGGCCGCTGGGCCTGCGCGTCCGGAGCCTGTGCTCTGCAACGGGAGAGGCCGCAGAGGTAAGAGACCCGTACCGCAAAAAAAAAAAGAGCCAGCCTGTCCTCTGAGGCTTTGAAGCCCAGCACTGGCTTTCTCCTCTCTGGCTATGAAAGTCCTAGATGGCATCTTCCTCCAATAGAAGTCTGTTTTGAAATTCTATTGTTTAGCATGCCCTCCTTTATTAATTATCTTAGCTACATCTGCTGGATATTTGGCTGCAGCTTCTACATTACCACTTGCTGCTTCACCTTGCACTTTTATGTTATAGAGATGACTTCCTTCCTTAAACCTCATGAATCGACTTCTGCTTGCTTCAAACTTTTCTTCTGCAGCTTCCTTACCTCTCTCACCTTTTATAGAATTGAAGACAATTAGCACCCTGCTCTGGATTAGGCTTTGGCTTAAGAGAATGTTGTGGCTGGTTTGATCTTCTATCCAGACCACGACAACTTTCTCCAAATCAGAAATAAGGCTGTTTCACTTTCTTATCATTCGTGTGTTCACTGGCGTAGCACTTTTAATTTCCTTCAAGAATTTTTCCTTTGAATTCACAACTTGGCTAACTGTTTGTTGCAAGAGGCCTAGTTTTGGCCTATCTTGGCTTTCGACATGCCTTCCTCAAGAAGCTTAATCATCTCTAGCTTTAGATTTAAAGTGAGAGACAAACGAGTCTTGCTTTCACTTGAACACTTAGAGACCATTGTAAGGTTATTAACTGGCCTAATTTCAATGTTGTTGCCTCTCAGGGAATAGGGAGGCCCAAGGTGAGGGAGAAAGATGGGGGAATGGACAGTCAGTTGAGCAGTCAGAACACACACAACATTTGTCAATTAAATTCACCATCATATATGGGCATGTTCTGTGGTGCCCCAAAACAATTACAAGAGTAATATCAAAGATCACTGATCACAGATCACCATAAGAAATATAATAATAATGAAATTTTTCAAATATTGGGAGAATAACCAAAATGTGACACAGAGACACAAAGTGTGCAAATGCTTTTGGGAAAATGGTGCCAACAGACTTGCTCAACACAGGGTTACCATTAACCTTCAATCTGTGAAAAAAAGGAAAAAAAAACAATATCTGTGAAGCACAATAAAGTGAAGCACAAGAAAATGAGGTGTGCCTGTATTGTAATCATAGTGATTTTTACTACTTTTGTCTTTTAACCTTCACACCAGCTTTATAATTAATTAATCTGCTACCTTTACTATGTATTTACTTTCCCAGTGAGGTTCATTCTTTCATTATGTGTTCTTGTTAACCGAATTAGCACCCTTTCTTTTCAGCTTGAAGAAGTCCCTTCAACATTTTAGTGGTCATGAACTCCTTTAGCTTTTGCTTGTCTTAGAAACTCTATTTCTCCTTCGACTCTGAATGATAATTTTTCCAGGCACAGTAATCTTGGTTGGAAGCCTTTTTTTTCTTTTTCCAGCACTTTGAATATATTATGCCACTCCCTTCTGGACTGCAAATTTTGTGCCGAAAATATCTGCTAGTAGTCTTATTGGGGTTCCATTGCATGTAACAAGTTGTTTTGCTGATTTTAATATTCTTTCCTCATCTTTAACTTTTGACATTTTAATTATAATGTGTCTTGGTGTGGGTCTCTTTGGATTCATCTTTTTTGGAACTCTCTGGACCTCCTGCATCTGGATGTATGTTTCTTTCCCCAAGTTAGGAAAGCATTCAACCACTATCTCTTCAAATAATATTTTTGTCCCTTTCTCTCTTCTCCTTCTGGGAGCCCTATAATGCAAATGTTCGTCTGTTTGGTGTTGTCATATAAGTCTTTTAAGCAATCTTCACTTTTTTCCATTCTCTTTTTCTTTTTGATGCTCTGATTAGGTGAGTTCTACTGCCTTGTCTTTGAGCGGAGTGATCCTTTCTTTTGCTTCATCTAGTCTGCTGTTGAACCCCATAGTGTATTTTTTAGTTCAGTTATTTTATTCTTCAGTTCTTTGACTTTTACTTAGTACTTTATTATATTTTCCATCTCTTTGTTGAAGTTCTCACTGTTTTCATCCATTCTTCTCTGCAGTTCAGTGAACATCTTTGTTACCATTACTTTGAACTTTTTATCAGGTAAATTACTTATCTCCATTTTATTAATGTTTTTTCCTGATATTTTTATCTTATTCTTTCATTTGGAACATACTGCTATGTTTCTTCACTTTTCTTGACTCTCTGTGCGGGTTTCTATGCAGTAGATGAAACAACCCCCTCTGCCAGTCTTGAAGGAGTGTTCTCATGTAGAAGATGAAACTCTTTATTCAGCCCTGCCCAAGCCCTTTGTCGTCTCTCAGATCTCTGTGCTTGTCCAAGCATTAGATTATATTTTTAATAGCTTCCAGTAGTTGAGGATGTGCCAAGACCTGTCAGTGTCCCAAAGGGAGGATCTCAGCACCTAGATTCAGGCTAACTGGAAGCCAGACCCTCAGGCAGCGGCTTTTAGAAGTATGCAAATATATACAGTCCTGAGGGACCACAAGCATAAGACTCACAGGCTGCCAGAACCAGGTGATCTTGGAGATGTCCCCTGGGTGGCAGTCACAAAACTTGGGGCTCCAGAGAGGTGTATAAGTTCCTTTCTGGGAGATACTGGAAAGCTGGAGCAAGGCAGAGGGAAAGCGCAAAGATGGTGTCCACAGCTTATGTTCCTTGAAAACAGCTCCATAGGCCACTAAATATGTGCCACACTTGAAGACTACCATCAGTCCAAAGCTCCAGGAGAAGCAAAGTGGCCTCCTTCACAGAAAGACTGGGTGGGGGGGTGGGGTGTGCCTTAGTCCACTGTTTGTGCAGTGCCCTGGGTGTGGTAGCCTGCCAAGAACCACATCTCCGATTGAGACAGTTCTGTGAGACCCAGGAACACAAACCCCTCTGGCCACCAGAGACCGATATTCAAGGAGTGTCCTTTGGGCATCAGCCACAAAATGCTGGCATCAGATGCATGTAAAACTCTCCTCCAGGAGACACTGGCTCTGTGGAGGATACCAGAGGGTTAGGGTAAAGATAGCATCCACCCTCTGAGGTCTCTGGGAAGAGTTACAGTCAGCCCCTAGATACATGTTTAATTAGAAGCCTACCACTCAGGCCACAGTCATGATGATTAGCTAATAGGTCTACTTCACAGAAAGATTGAGCTCTTGGGTCTGTTGCCTCTTGCTGTACCTGTGGGTGGTAGCTGTTTAAGAATTCTTTCTCCATTGGTTACAGTCCTGAGGGACCCACAAGTGCAAGCCCCACTGGCCACCAGAGCCAGACAATGTATAGGTGTCCCCTGCTAGGAGTCAAAAAACCTGGGGTACCAGACAGGGGTATAAACTCCTTTCTGGGTGATACTGATTATTACAGTCCCATATGACCAGGAATGCAAGTTACCCTGGCCTCCAGAGCCAGGTGATCAAGAGGCATCCCCTGGGTGGCAGCCACAAAAGTTGGGGCACCATACATGTGTAAATGCTTCTTTCCAGGAGCACAGCAAAGGGAGAGTGTGAAGATGTCACCCATAAGTCTCCATCCCCAGAGAGTTTTCCAGCAGGATCCTAGATGTGTGTGCCAAATTACATGCCTGCCCCTCAGGCTGAAGTTTTAATGTAAGCAGGTGAGCCTCCTTCATTTTAAGTCTATGCATGATCAGCTCCCTCTGATCTGGTAGAGCTGGACTTTGGGGTGGGTGAGCCCAAGTGTTTGAGCCCTTTAGGAGGCATTTCTCAGATCACTACCATCTTGTGGGTCTTGGAACACGAGCCTTGCTGATTTTCAAAATTAGATGTTTTAGGGGCTTATCTCTCAAGTGCCTGTCTTAGAAGTTGGGGTGACTGATGTGAGGTTTGAACCCTTCACTCCTCAGGGAGAAGCTCCAGGTTTCGAGTTCTCTCTCAGTTATGGGTCACTGAGCCAGGGATGGGGTTTATGGTGAGATTTTATCCCAGCCTCTCCTACCTGCTTTGATGTGGTTTCCTTCTCATTTGCCCAATATGTAGTCATCACTCAGCCAGACTTTAGGATTTTTAAGAGGAAATTTTTCCATATGTAGCTGTAGACTCAGTGTGTCCATGGGAGGAAGTGAATTCAGGATCATCCTACATCACCACTTTGAACCGGAACCCCACCATGAGTATTGAGTTTGAGGTTAGAAACAAATTTTATCAAGTAAGCTAATTCACAAATACAGAACCCACAAATAATGAAGATCAACTGTACTATGAGAAACAATAATGGAGGGGGGCACTCTGACCTATCTGAAGAAGTAACATCTGAGCTGAGCTGGATGAGAGGGAGGGGTGAAAAAGAACATTCCAGTACAGGGAACAGCATGTTCACAGGCTCTAAATCAGAGAGAAGTTAGGCCTGCTCTAGGGACAAAAAGGCCAGTGTGGTTTGATTATAGTGAACAAGGGAGAGAGAATTAGGTGATAAGCCTGGAAAGAAAGGTAGGGGCCTATAAAAGACAAAATGCACTGGACAATTAAGGAGATCATTTTATTCAATCTACTGCAATAAGAAGCATATTCGTAAATGAGGAACATCTCAGAAAAGGAAGGAAACAAGGTTTTTTATAAAAGAGGGAAGTCATTGAGGAAGGGTAGAGGTGGGTCTTAAAAGGATAGAAGAGTTCTTATCTATCATTGCTTTCCAGGAGCACAGGGTTCAGATAAAATTCAACATCATCAGTTCCACCCTTTTGTTATAAATAAATAAATATCATTCATTGCTGAACCACTCAGAGGCAGCCACAAACCTCCTGAATGGGGTAAAACAGGGCCTGAGAAGTAGTCTCTCAGGCTATTTTATGCAATTTTGCATAATTTTATGCAAAATTGTTGAACCATCTGTTGAGGAGTGGTGGCAAAGATCAGTTGTTTTAGGATCCTAAAGATTAGGCATCCTTAAAGAGGGGTATGTAAAATGAAAAAAAGAGAAATATTAATATAAAAGGTTGTATAAAGGAGTTGAATTCTTAGGGTAACCAGACCAGTAGATTCTAAGAGGCCAGTAGAGAAAGATCTCGGTTATACAGCACCACTCATTGAGTTTTTTGAAACTAGAATGTTGCTACTCTTGGTGATGTTGCCCACAATCTTAGTTACTTCTCATATAAGGGTGTACATGACTCAAACATTTCATTCAAATTCTTTAATGGTCCAGGCAGTGGCTTGTTCAGGGAGAAAATGGACCTATGCATTGTCTGCAGCAGTGATGTCTTCTTCCAAGTTTGTATCAAGTTACTAGGCTTTAGCTTGAAGATCTGCTTCAGATCTTAGATAAAAGGGCAAGCTGCAAGGCAAGCTACAGTTTCAATAGCAGTCTAAACTGTCAGGTTTTAGTTCTCAGTGTACCAAGCCAAGGGGAGGAAGAAAAATTAGAAAGTTAATTTGGAGGGTTGTAGTCAGATATTGAAGGAAGCTAGAAGAATTGAAAATTTGGTAAGGATTGACAATTAACATGATCCAGTCCAGTTTGCAGATAGGTGTCAAAACTGGTTTACCATGGTTGAGGAAAAGTCAATTAAATCTCCACCAGACAAGACAGAGTTTTCATAGTCATCAGTTGCTTGCAATTTACAAAGAGATGCAAAGTAGCTCAAAGACAATAAACAGGACCAGGAATTGATAACCCAGAAGGATTTGATAGTTTCCTATTGAAACACAAAATTTACCTCTACCATCTCCCCATTTTGCATGAAAGATAATCTCAGAGAAAGATTATTCTTGACCACACAAATAGGCTGTTCTCATTAGATTTGATCTAATTATTTACATAGTTGCAGAAAGAATAAGTTACTATTTAGGGCTTCTTAAACTGGCTTTGCTAGAAGTTTTCATAAGGAACCTCAGATTGGAATTTTAAAAGCCCTGAGTCTGGGAGGCCAAATCAAGAACTTCACCACCAGATTTCACCTTAGTACCTATAAATTTAGGCAAATTCCTCTCTTTCCAAGGTCTCCAAAATATCCCATTTTCCTGGCCTGCCAGGAAATGACTTTCCTTACTCACCTGGAAGACTGGGAACCCTGTAAACCAGGTACCAAACAAGTTTCCCCAAGAGAGCTGTGTAATCATTGGTTCCATAAAGTCAATCCAAGTTCCTAAAAAGCATCTGGTCATATCTGATTCAGTGAGCATCATTCTCAAATATAGCATTTGGGCAAGGCCTTTGTTGTATGGGCAAGACCTTGGTTGCATAAGCAACGTTTCCAATCACCTCGTGTTAACCAGGACAACAGATTCTTACTGAGCCTATGCAAATTATCATATTGCCATGAAAATTAAAATACTGAATAAAAGTTTCAGAATTCTGGAGTGTTTAAACAGGATGAATAAGATATCATTTATAAATATTTCCTTTCTGTTTACAAAAGCATAGTCTACTAAATTGTCTTGTGTTATAGATAACTTAAGACAAAAGAAAAGAGGGTTCCTTATATATCTGGGAAAGAGAACATTAAAACATTAGTAGTATTCCAAACAAAACCCACAATCTGGGAGTTCCCTGGTTGCCTAGTGGTTAAGATTCTGGGCTTTCACTGCCGTGGCCTGGGTTCAATCCCTGGTCAGGGAACTGAGATTCCACAAGCCGCACGGCATGGCAAAAAACCCCACAATAACCCACAATCATCCCTCATCTGTTCATTCAGGTTTATGTATTTGTTCTTATTCCATGTAATCTTGGTTAGTGATCTCATGGACCCATCTGTTTTCTGACTGGAGTTCTGGAAATTCAAACTCAGTATATTGGTACATCTCAAAGTTGTTTAAATGATGCCATCAGAACTCTGTACCCAGTAGTACCTGGAATAGTCCTTTTCAAAGGAACTTTGAGACAGTCCTTTGTTGAAGATGAAGCACTCTGGCCTGTAGCTGATTGCAAATGCTTTCAGGGAAGCATCAAATTAAAACATTTTTTTAAAGTATCTGTAGATTACAAAAGACTTACATTAGCTGTGGTTTACTACTGATCATTCTCAAAAGTGAAAGATCTAATGAGAGTTCATTACAAAAATAAAATAGCTGTCAAGGAAATTTGGTTGTTTCTGTGGCATGCAAAACAAGACAATAAAGTCAATCCCCCAAAAAGTTTAAAAATATCTATAAACATAATGATTAACACAATTTTCAAAGAAGAGTGTATGTTGCATCTAAGTTATTAAAAAAAGGATTAACATAATCTTTACAAAGAAAAATTACTCAAACATAGTAATCCTAAGATAACATGCATGAATATGTTAAGGATATTTTTGGAATATACCAAGAATATATGAAGAATATCAAGTAAAGAGTTTCTACAAGTCTAGAGTAGGTCCTAAACAGGCTTATATTAATAAAACTCCATGGCTAAGTGACATGAATCCCCAATTAACAATCATTGGCTTAGAAGATGCTATATTCAAATTAAATAAGCAAAGTTACAACCAAATTAACATTTTTAAAAAACTGAAATTATGACTGATAATACTATACTGTTGATTTCTATTATCAGGCAAAGCAACACTAGGACTCTGACAAATAGAAACATTTCATGGACAGCAAGGACATTGACGATTCTCTAAGAATTTCCCCTACAGCATACAATTTCTGAAATATTTAAATTAATAACATTTACCTATACCACTTTAACCTAGAGAAGGCTGAGGATCTCCTCTGATTTAACCACTCTTCTCATGCAACTCATCAATAGTAATATATCAAAGAAACCCAATTATTTCTAGCAATTCTATTTTACAAGATAAAAGAACAAATTCTTTTTTTCCCCCAGGGGCCCTTTGGGAAATCTGAAAGGCAATTGTAGGTGCAAAAGATATCATTTAGGATTAGATTTGGGGAATCCAAAATATCAAAAGTTGTCAGGATATTTGAACACTTAAAATAGGCTCATGGGTTACTGAAAAACAGTACTTGGATGCCTATTTGACCAACTAGACAATAAAAGATTTGGAAAGTAAACATAGTAGGTAACATGATTGTAAAGAACCATAGCTCTTTCCTAAGAAGGGAAATACTTTGCTTTCTTAAATAATCAAGGACATCAAAAAGTCAATATAAACCATAGAAGGTTACTCTAGCAAGACACAGAATCTTTGACTTCTAGACAGATTACACAGAAAGTAAAGAATAATCTTTTACAACCTCTTATTAAGAGCAGACCAATATTGGCTTCCCTGGTGGCACAGTGGTTAAGAATCCGCCTGCCAATGCTGGTGACACGGGTTCGAGCCCTGGTCTGGGAAGATCCCACATGCCACAGAGCAACTAAGCCCATGCTCCACAACTACTGAGCCTGTGCTCTAGAGCTGGTGAGCCACAACTACTGAGTCCATGCACCACAACTACTGAAGCCCGCGTGCCTAGAGCCCGTGCTCCACAACAAGAGAAGCCACCACAGTGAGAAGCCTGCGCACCACAATGAAGAGTAGCCCCCACTCACTGCAACTAGAGTAAGCCTGCGCGCAGCAACGATGACCCAACACAGCCAAAAAAAATTTTTAAATAAATAAATTTTTAAAAAAAGAGCAGACCAATAATCCAAGAAAAAATTGATGTTTTAACAGAGAGAAAATCCAATTCTACTTTTGCCTCAGTAAGATATTTAACACTAAAGCTCTTTTTGAAAATCTTATAAACAAGCACATCAAGTCTTAGCCAGCTTTGAACTCAACAAAATAAATTCCCTTTCCACAAACCTTCTACAACTGTCTATATCCATATACAACCCTTGCATTACTTTTCAAAGTAGCAAAAACCAACACATTTATTAAATTTACAAAGTATATATAGCCTCTCTGTAGTATGTAAAAATAAGAAACAAGGTATATAAACTTAAAATTATGCTTAGTAATTAATATTTCAGTATTCTATCTTGGAAATGATCTAAGGTATTTAATGAATATCCATTAATCAAGTCGATTTAGTATCAGTTCAAGGTTTTAAGTTACCTAAATCTTTTGGAAATTATCTTCAAGCTAACATGCTACAAAGCATAATTACTCTTGAAATAGAGTTTGTCAGAATAATGATTTGATTTGGTTAAACACAAATTTACAGTTTTCATAATCTTAAACACTTAATAGAAGTAATACTAGCTTATTTGATTAGTAAACTTATATAAATTTAGGAAGAACATACCCAAGTAGAATAATTATGTATGCTTGTAGCATATTCAACACTGATAAATAAGAAAAAGCATAGCTCATTTTATTAAATCAAAATATTAAACTACTCTCATTTGCTATATTTATCTAAATTATGTGAACTTGAATTCTTAAAATATTTGAATTAGTTTCTGTAAAAACACTTCTGTTTAGCATATTGAAAGTGTCTAATACAATACAATTCCTTAATTTCTGGGAATTCTAAGAACATTCAATTTATACAAGCACTTATTTATCTCTAAGCCAATCAGAATAGAGCTCCTTTAAGAGATTTTACAATCTAATTTGGTAATACCATCCAGAAGTAGAAAGATATTACATGATCACACAATGAAAGGTAAAGGCCTTTCTGAATTACATATAAACATACAGACAGACATAGATAGAAAGACAGCTTATTGCTTTAATTCTAAAGTTTTGTCATGGGTCAAGTGTAAACACAGATTACAATATTACAATGTACAGAATACATATTAAACAGCCATTCTCTTCCTGATGGGCATGGAATTCTTAATTGATTTGAGCTCAAAATAGAAAAGACTAACCATCATCTTTCACCCAACAGAGATAAGATCTCTATAAACCATTACAGACGGTCCCGGACTTATGATGGTTCGACTTACGTTTTTTGGCGTTATGATGGTATGAAAGCAATATGCATTCAGAAGAATCCATACTTTGAATTTTGATTTTTGATCTTTTCCTGAGTTAGCAATATGTGGTGCAATACCCTTTCATGTGCGGCACTGAGCCACAGCTCCCAGTCAGCCACACAATCACAAGGGTAAACAACTGATACACTTATAAGCATTCTGTTGTTCATTTTCAGTACAGTATTCAATAAATTACATGAGATATTCAACACTTTATTATAAAATAGGCTCTATTAGATGATTTTGCCCAAGTGTAGTTTGTAAGTGTTCTGAGCATGTTTTTAAGGTAAGCTAAGCTATGATGTTTGGAAGGTTAGGTGTATTGAATGCATAATTGACTTACAATATTTTCAACTTACAGTGGGTTTATCAGAATGTAACCCCATCATAAGTCAAGAGTTGTAATCCACTTACAGAGATCACTGAATGGTCAGACAATGAAACCAAAAGAAGCCAGCACCAGAGATCAAGCAAACACTCAAAAATAATCAAAATCAAATCCTTAGAGTGCTAACAGTAGACAAGAGTCTGAAACCGAGGATCTGGAGCTGGACTCACTGTTGGGTCCTCTGATCACCCACCAGTCAGGAGAGGAGCACAAGCGGCTCTGAGAGGCCTTATTACCTGGGTGGAGTAAATATGGATCTGAAGGTGAGGTCCAATCCCACTCAAATCATGGCACCAAAACCCTGAAAGACAAAATGCAACAGACAGTTAAGGAGATGATTTTATTCAGGCTATTGCAATAGGGAGAATGTTCATGAATGAGGACTATATCAAAATAAATGGAGAAAACTTGGGGTGGAGCTTATCTGAGTCATTTAGAAAGGGTTAAGGAGGGTCTTGTCTTATAATTTGTGAGGGTGGGGTGGTCCTTTGCTGTTAGTCATTTCTCCTAACACAAAAGAGTCACAAAAGGATAAGGGGTTTTCTAGAAGTATGGGGCTCAAGATAAACTTCAACATCATCAGGCCAAACCATGCAGCACCTTGCTGACCATAGTAAGGCTGTTTGTCTTTATCCTTAGAACAAAGGGAAGTCATCGAGAGTTTATGGAGGACTATGGTGGAGTCACTTGGCCTCAAACAGTCTGGCTCTATCCTCCTACTTGCAGAATATTCCTTCCCTCGATGCTTCCTGCCCGGGTCTTCACAAGATGCTAGATTCTGGGCTCCCTTTTGCTGTGATTCCTCTGCCTGACAGGATGCCAAATCATGATCTCCAGCTGCCCCTTTCAGGCTTTCAGGCTTTCTTATTATTTTCCAGCCCTTCTACTCATCTGGTCTCCCATCCCCTGCAGCAGAATCTCCCCCTAAGGCCTATTCCACCATGATGAGTGTTCAAAGTTCAGGGATCACAAACTGGTCTATAGGAGCCAGACAGGTAGTCTAAGTGAGAGAAGCACACAGGGTATAATGCAACTGATAAGGAAATGGGGGACTATGGCAAACTGGAAAGTACAGATCTTGCCCAAATGTGGTAGCCACTACTCAGTATAACTGAGTACTATTAAGCAGGCAACTTGCCCAGTGTTATGTGATCCTATTACTTTCAAGTTTCTGAATTTTTAAATGGGGGAAACAATTCAAATGTTTTAAAACACTGTTCAGTCACAATGGGGTGTGAATGCTGGATTTGGCCTTCAGATTCCCACTTGGCAGCTAGTACCCTCATCAGGAGATCCTGTCCCTCTTAGCCTGCTCCCAACCCCCACCCCAGCTGCCAATAGAGCTCTGAGCTCCTGTTCTGATGCCCTTGGCCCAAGAAGGAATTAACCTACAATCCCACTGCACTGAAAGCAAATCACCTGTCAATCCCCTCCTGGCCCATCAAAAACATTAGTATCCACATTTATATATTAAGCCTGCCCCATTCAGAGAAAAGATCTATCTGAATCTACCACAGAGAGAGGGTACAATTCCAATACACAAATATGGGTGGAGGCTTCATCAGCGCTCCTGGCAGGGGCTGGAGTGTGGGGCAACCTGCTGACCACTGACCCTACAAAGACTGGGAAATGAGACATTTTCCAACTGAAGGGAGGTGATGCTCACCTCTTTCCCTCTTCAGTCTTCCTCTGGAGAAGTGAGCAAGAGGCAGACAAGTAGAAATGGAAGGCAAGCCCTGCGATAACCTACCAGCCACAAGACAAACAGCCCCTGGCAAATTCAGGTCCTCTGATCCAACCTCTCCTGGGTCACTTTCCCCAAATTTATCCAAGGTCCCCACATTCTGAATGGAGAACATTGATACCTAGAGTGGCAACCTATCATGCCCTGGGTATTGTCAGACCTCAACACAATCAGGAACAATGCTCTAAGAAGATTAGGCGGTGATTTTACTTACATATAAGGCAGCAAGGAAGAACCATTTCTTTTCATAGCAAACTCTTAAAGTAGAGAATCCTGAAAATAACCAAAGGGCAAATTCACAGAGCATGAATACAGCGCATGCACGCTCAAAATACACACTTATGCCCACAACCCACAAAAGAACATTCCCCCACCCCTTCGCCCTGTACGTACCTACAAACTAGCCTCAGCCAGTAACCCCTTCACCTTCACCCCCACCCCGGTCCTCAACACACATGAGATCCTTGGCATTGATATTTCAGGCACAAAACTTATTTCTGTTCAACATTAATAGCACCAGAGGAACTTTTAACTAGGAATTACACCTCTCTCCAAAGGAGTTTAACACTAGGCCCCAGGCTATTCTGTGAGCATGTGAAAAGCCTCAGGAGCTGCTTAGGGGGATTAGCAGAAATAATCTTTCCAGACTAATGGCTTTTCTGAGCCCCAGGTCTGATCTCCAAGCCTGGAACAGAGCTCATCAGGCCTCTTGAGTCAGTGTGACTCAAAACTCAGGGAAGGAGCAGGTAAATTGCTAGAAATTGGTTCTTTGTGCTCTCGGAGGCCTCACACAAGAGAAGACCCCAAGGTGGTCCTAGACACCTCAGGCATTTTCTGCACACAAACCACAGTGCGTGCTGCAGAGCAAGTCCTAGGCAGAGGAAAAGTAAGTGGCCCCCTACCAGGGCAATCTGAGAAATGCCTTAAGAGGCCCCCTAACAACAGCAACTAAACCTAGCCCTCCCCTGAATGAGCACCTGGAATCCACCATTACTCATTCCTCCTGAAGCAGGGAAAGCTCCCTGTTGAAATGTAAATATATCGTCCAATTAACAGCCCTTAACACACTAGCATGGAATCCTTTTCCAGATTTGGAGATAAAATAGCCTAGAGAACAGAAAGTAGAGTCCTAAAGCGATGGTAAACAGGTTTAGGTAAAGGTCAGCAGGGCTGGGAGGGAAGGGGCAGGTAAGAGGCCTGAAAAGCAGTAACTGTGATTCTCTTAGAGGTTACAAAGTGCTTGGGCCTCACAATAACCCTGGTAAATTGTTTATCCATCCTCCTCTTATAGGCTTAAAGAGGTTAGTTAATTTGCCCAAAGCTAATCAATGGCTAAACTCAACAGTACGTCAGCTCATCACTTGAGTTGAGCTCTATAAACATTTCCTGCACATCTGCTCCACTCAGGCAATATGCTGTTTGTCCAGGATACAGAGATGGTCAAGACATTGTCCTCACTCTCAAAGAGCTCAGTCTACTATGGATGACAGTTGGAAGGTAGTGACAACAGAAGCAAATACCATGATAAGGGAAATAGTAGGCACTGTGAGGAGGAAGAGACAAGGCACCTGACCCAGATAGGGAGGTGGGATACTGCAAGGTCAAGGAACGCTTCCTGCAAAAACTAAGACTTGAACCCAAATGTTCTCACTCCAAAACCCATACTCTCTCCATATCGCTGATGATAAACATCATGATGCTTTGACACCCCAGTTTTCCCAGCCCACGGATAAGGTACATGGATAAAGTATAGCATGTTCCAAGATCCCAGACCATCGTTCCCAAGTTCTAAGTCAGGTCCTCACAGCTATGGCTGTCAGATCAGCCAGGCTGCCAGGCCCTGCCCTCATAGTCAGGCCTCTGTGAGCTTCCCAAAACATTGATTTTCTTCCCCTTTAACTTGTGGGCCAGTGGGAAAGGGGGAGACCTGAGGAGTCTAGGATATGGTTGAAGTTCACATTCTGCCTCATTGGAAATCAATCATTTGCTCCTCATTGGGATGACCTAATTAAAAACAAAGGTATTTTTAAAAAAGGTATTGTTTACTATGTGCCAGACACTGTGCTAAGCTTTAAGCTTTTTGTAGACATTATCTCATTTCATCCTCCAACAGCCCTATACAGTAGGTACTATTAACACCTCCAATTTACAGATGAGAAAATGGAGAGTTGGAGAGATCACATGACTTGGCAGAGACTGGGATTCTAACCCAGGCCTGTAATGTGGTTCACTACACTATTGTCCCTGAATTGTCATAATGCCCCCCTCTCCTGCCTTCCAGCCACTCACTCCATTCAGTCACTCATCGGCTTTTATTAAGCACCTCCTACATTTAAGGTACTACACTTGAATATGCTGTAATTAAGATTCTAAGATATGTAAGCCAAGGAATTTACCTTCCAAGATTTCACAGAATATAAACTTGCTGATTTTTAAAACTGAAAGGTCATATTGCCCAACCCCTTCATCCTACAATGAGGAAATAAAAGCCCAGAGAGGACAAGTGAGTCACCCAAAGTCACATAGCTGGTTAGTGACTGAGCCAGGATGAAGATGAGTCTCCCTAAATCACAGGCACTCAAACTTTGTGCATCAGAAGGATCTTCTTTCAAATGCAGATTCCAGAGTCCCACCCCAGACTACACATTTTGAACCTTTGGAGATAGTACCTGGGAATCTGCATTTAAAGAAGGGCTGCTTGGATGTAGAGAATGGACTTGAGGACACGGGGAGGGGGAAGGGTAAGCTGGGACGAAGTGAGAGAGTGGCATGGACATATATACACTACCAAATGTAAAACCGATAGCTAGTGGGAAGCAGCCGCATAGCACAGGGAGATCAGCTCAGTGCTTTGTGACCACCTAGAGGGGTGCGATAGGGAGGGTGGGAGGGAGATGCAAGAGGGAGGGGATATGGGGATATATGTATACATATAGCTGATTCACTTTGTTGTACAGCAGAAACACACAACATTGTAAACAGTTATACTCCAATAAAGATGTTAAAAAGAAAGAAAGAAAGAAGGGCTGCTTGTCTTCCTTGGACCGCACATAGATAAACTGTTTCCTGTGTCCTGATGCATCCTTTGTATCACTGAATAAGAGCAAACTCATTTTTATTCCAAAGTAAGACAGAAGAGCTAGACCAGATCAAAAGCACAAAGTACTGCGGACACGATCTACTTGGAGAGGTAAGACCAATGCAAAGGAAACAACTGGGAAGGAATACATGACAGTAAAGAAAGAATTAGCAAAATACATAGCAAAGACAGGGCTATAGCATCAGAGAAGGAAAAGCTCTCTGTGAGCTGAGGTGATCAAGGGGGCCTTTCGGGAAGAGGTGGGACTTGAGTCCAGCATTGCAGGACAAGAAGGATTGGACAAACAGGGAGAAATACATTCCAGAGATGGGAAATACTTTGAGCAAAGGTACAAAGTGAGCACATGTATGTTGTATTCAGGAGACAGAGAAGAGGCCTGCTCAATTCTGGGGATGAAGTGGGGACCAAACACAGTCGGTGCCTGCTCTCATGGGGCGTACACGGGACAGGAGGATGGGGAGGGACAAGAAACAACCAAATAACCAAATGGCAATTTGAGGTAGTAATAGGTGCTATGAAGACAATAAACAGAGTGATACAGCTATAGGTGTTGGAGGAGCTATCAAACTAGTGAAGTGACGGAAAGCCTCTGAGGAGGTGTCACTTTTGCCATAAGCCAAATGAAGGTAGATGTAGGAGAGCAGTGAAGACTATGATAGGAAAAATGTTTGTTGAGACCATAACTGGAGACTCTGCACACTAGCTTTCATCTAAGCCCAGGTGAAAGACACGTAGGGTAGCACTGGCCTGTTTTGTTCTTTTTTTAATATACAGCAGGTTCTTATTAGTTATCCATTTTATACATATTAGTGTATATATGTCAATCCCAATCTCCCAATTCATCACACCACCACCCCCTCCCCTGCCACTTGAGCCTGTTTTTTATTATTTGTTCAAGATAGAGTAGGGTCCAGAAAAAGGGAGAATGTATTTCTGGGTCAGTGGATAAAATCAGGCTTGGAGGGGGGTCTAGCCTGGCAGAATGGGCTACATCTAAGGGCACACTTTTCTCTAACATTCAGGTCTGTCACTCAGCCCAAGTCTTCACACACTCTCCTCCTCCCCTCAAATACCTAGAAGTTCCCAAGCTGGTTCAGCTCTCTCAACTCAGTGGGAACCAGAGGTCCTACAGCCAAAGTGTGACCCACAGAAGTTGCCCAGTGCCCAGGGGCTCAGCCTAAACTGGCCCAAATGCATGAGCAGGCAGTCGTCTCTCTCCTTTTTTTGAGGCCAGGGTCTGTCACTCTAGAACCAGGGCCTGAGGCCCATGCTGGGAAAATGGCTCATTAAACTTAAGTGCATCTTCTTTTTACCTCCCTCCCCTTACCATCCCTCTACCTCCCAACCCCCGCCCCAGGAACAGACCCCTGCAGTGGTAGCCATGACCTCTGTCTACAAATAGTTTGTGGAAAAACCATCAGGTTGGTGATTTGTTTGCAGTGCTCCAACATCCCCTTTGTATGCCTTTCTCTTCCCTGAGGGTGATCTCTCCCTGGCCAGGTGTCTAGTACCCTCATGGTCTCTCCTTTCAGCCCATCTCCTTCTCTCAGGAAACAATAGTAAAAGCCCATTAATATTAAAAATCGAAGTAACTAATGAGGCATTTGAATTTTGACAGAGTGGAATTGTAGGTCTTAGTAAATAGATGTGGAGGGTTTTTTTTAATTAGGTACTTTACTGCATCCCTAAAAATGATATTAGGAAGACAGTGGCCTAGTCTGGCAATATGGAGTTAAACTCTGGTTCCCTAAGGCAGGAGCTAAAAGAAAGACAATGCAGGGGCAAGAAAGAGCCAAGACACAGATTTGTCATAACTTCAGGATGAGTTTATTTGTTTTTAACCATAATAATGATTAATATTATGGCAACACCCTGTATTGCGGGTATAAAAACACAATCCTCTCCCAAAATATGACTCAGCCTCTGTGCTCCCAGATACACTGAAATTCCTTGGAAGGCAGCTGCAGGCCTTTGTGGAGACTCCCATTCTTGCTTCTTTCACAGTTGGACAAACCAAAGACCCACAACCCTGCTGCTAGGTGCCCAGTCATAAGGAAAGAGGCACTGGGCCCACAGATCCCCACACAGTACAGTCAAGTATGTTTTGTTCAGACTGACAGTTCCCTACCCCCAACTACCACCCAAAACCAGCCTGCTTCCAGGCCTAACTCTGGGTTTAACAGCAATCCAAACACTTCATCCTGGACCTGTGAGTGGAGGGGCTTGGGAAAGGTCAGGGGGTTAACTGTTTGCCTTTATCCACAAAATTCCTACACTTCTAGAACCTTACCCCTGCCCTCTTCTTGCTTGGTAACTCTCTGTGATTATATCTTTTACACTAAGAAGTGAAAAATAACTCAGTCCCTCTACTCAGACCATACCCTTGGGTGTGGCTTTTCGGTTAAGTAACTGCTTCCTGGGAGGAGGAGAGATAGTAAGGAGGGGGTGGGGCAAGGGCTAGGAAGATCTTAGAAGCCCCAGTATTCTAATTAGCATCACTTTTGAGTGTGGGCTCCAAAGGTTTTCCTTTCCATTTATCAAATTTATTGAAAGGGAAGCTAAGGCCCCAAAGAGGGTAGGAACTTGCTCAAGGTCACACCAAAAGTATAGAGTAGAGCTTGGGAATGGGAGCCAGGTCCTCTGCCTCCAGCCAAGTGCTCCATCCAAAAAGATGTGTGATTCTCCCCAGTGAGTCAGGGAAAAATGCAGTGAAACAGGGTTATCAGAGGAGAAGGTTGCAGCTCATGTGCTTTCATTCAGCCTCACAAAATGAACGGGAAGGAGAGACATAGAAAAGGCCTGAATGGATGCACTAGAAATCCTGAACTGTAGAGGAAAAAGGCAGTGCGATTACAGTCTCCTGTTTTCAAAGATGCTGCTCCAGCATTGGGCCACTTCGAGTGTCCAGGTGTCCTTCACTATCCTGGAGAGAGGGAAGGAGGGGAGTGAGAAAAGGGTGGAAAGGGAGACAAGGAGAGGAAGAAGTGGGGAAGAAAAAGGAAAGAAGCTGAGGGAAAGATGTGGAAGAAAAAAGGTTGGCTGAAAGAATGTTTGAAAAAGAACAACATGCCATCCCAGGATGCTTTGGGACCCTAAGTTATAGGGCCCTTTCTCCTCTCTCCCTTTCTCCTCTCTCCCTTCCCTCATTCTGCACTGTCTTAGGTGCATGAACACACATACACACACACACACACACACACACACACACACACACACATTCATTCTCATTGGTCTCCCTTGGGCCTGCCCCTCTTTCTTTCCCAGACGTGCTGGCCCAGGCTCTGTAGCCTCGGGCTTCAACGGTTGTGAAGGAATTGCTGGGCCAGCCCAGCCTGTATGCTGCTTGACCCATGTATTTCACAGATGTTAGTTCCCTCTGCCATTCCCCAGGGGACTTGAACAGAGACAGTTTAGCAGGAAAATGTCTATACCAAATGGTCTCATTATATTCAAAAGAAAGATGCCACATTTCCTAACCTCCATCTACTACCAAAACAAAAAGGCCCCTTCCTGATGGCCCTAGAGACTACCCCCTTGGGGCAGGTCCACCTAGAGAGTTGGGCTAAAACTACATCTACAGCTCTACAACCTGACAGCTGCCTTTGACCCATAGCAGTGGGGATTCACTGGCCCCAGAGGAGAAGGGGGTCAAAGACAACAATAAAACTGCTGAAGCAAGGCAAGACCCACTCTCCAGAACCAAACAGACTAACACCTGACTCATCTAGAGGTCACTTCTTTGGCAACCTCATATATCTGGAACAAAGCAGAGAATAAAGAAGTGAGAAGGGAAAAAAAGCCTCGAGGAAGTCAAAATAGATGTCAGCATCCATACAGTGAAGTTTTCAGGCTTTACTCATAAAACAATCTTTCTAGGAGCCAATTTACTTTACTTCAGACTAATCCTTACAAGGGTGTTTATTGTTTTCATAGCCACAACAAATGAGAGACACAGCAAATTGTGAGGAAGCAGAAATATTGATAATAGCAAAAGTGACAGTTGAATATAGATGTAGATGATGAATCAAAGTCTTCAGGTTTTGTCCTCTTAATAATACACCATGACTGACTCCTGTTGTCAGATGTCAAAGAGCAACTTGCTGAGTGATGAGAAATTTGTCAAGTCTTGCTGGCCAATCTTACCCAGCTATCCACTTTAGGGATAAAGTTGGTTGTCTCTAGACTGTCCTTTCAGCCTAACCATTTGCTTGAGGGTGATGAGTTATGATGATGACAGCTCAGCTAAGTTTCCTTCTTTAAAAAAAAAAATCACTTCACCTAATAAATAAACCAGTAAATCAATAAATACAATCTTGTGTTAGTTTCAGGTGTACAGCAAAGTGATTCAGTTATACATATACATACATAGATATATTTTTTCAAATTCTTTTCCCTTATACGTTATAAAATATTGAGTGTAGTTCCCTGTGGTATACAGTATGTCATTGTTTCTTATCTATTTTATATATAGATATATAAATATATATAGAGAGAGAATATATAAATATATCCTTTCCCCCCTTCCCCTTTGGTAACCATAAGTTTGTTTTCTATGTCTGTAGGTTTATTTCAATAAAAAATTAATTTTTTTAAAATAAAAATTATAAATAAATAAACTCCTTAAGCCCAACTAAGGTAAACCCAAGCTCATTGTCAGAAATTATGGAGCTCAGAGGTGTGATTGCAGGACATCTGGGATGGGACTCAGAGCATCAGGCTCTCTTTAGAAAAGGAGCTACCACCGACAGGACACAAGTCTCTTCCCTGGAATGGTCCTGCCAAATCATTGTAGCTGATTTGTAGCTTTCCACGGAGATTTCCTCTGGAAAGAGAGGTGCTGGGCTGAAGGCTGGACCAAGCAGCTCCACCTGCTCTACACTCCTCTGTCCATGTTGCTTTTAGCATTAGAATCTCACCCAGGGCAGCTAGTATCAACAGTTCCTGGGTGTGCTCTTTGCAGAATGGGCAAGATAACAAGATTACACTTTACTGTCACTTGAGTGGGTTTAGGTGTGAGACATGCAATATGGACCAGTGGAGAGGAGGAAGACATTAGAACCGGGTGAGAGGAGAACTAGGAGTCACCACACTGACTACTGAGGCTGGGCCCTGAGGGAGGAAGCAGTGGAACAGGACAACGCAACTTGGCTAAAAGGCATGTGGATATCTGGGGTCCATTAGGGACAGAATGTGGGGTCCCAGAGGGAAGGCAGGACCAGGAGCACCTCCCTCCCAATCACAGCCAGAGAACTTAGGTAGCAGGCCGCAACCCTCCAAATTAGACAGATGGTAGCATTGAATTCATTCACAGCTGAACCTCAGCCACTGGCAGGAGAGGACAGGAAAAAGCATTTAGCCTCCAGGGGAGGAACTTGGCCGGAGCCAGGTGGGGAATCAAGGTCTCAACCAAGTGGGCCTTAGTCCAAGCAGAGAACCAAAACCCAGGCAGATGAACCGAGCCACACAGTGGGGAATAGAAAAAGGCTGTCATAAGAGGGCTGCAAGGTACTTGGGACTTTCTTGTGGCTCACTCCAGTCACCAGTGGGCTGAGGCAACTGAGGCGTCCCCATACCCCATTCAGGACTGGCTCGGCGGGGGGGCGGGGAACTGGGAAAGGCTGAGAAGGCAGAGGCTTGTAGTTTTCTTGAACAAAATAACAACTCCACCGTCAGGGTCATCCTTTGTGGGCCAGTAATTTACCTTGGACTCCTTAGCTTCCCTGATGATCCTTGCACCCACTTTAACAGCTTTATTGAGATATACTTCACATATCATACAATTCACCCATTTAAAATGTACAATTTAATGTGTTTTAATATATGCTCAGGGCTGTCCAACCATTGCCACAAATCTCCTGATTTTTTTAATTAAATTTTTTATTTTAAGATAATTGTAGATTCACATATAGTTGTAAGAAATAACATAGAGGTCTCTTGTACACTTTATCCAGTTTCCCCCAACAGCAACACCTCGTAAAACTGTAGAACCATATCACAACCAGAACATTGACATTGATACAATCTACCCGTCTTTTTCAGATTTCTCCAGTTTTACTTGTATTTATTTGTGTGTGTATGTGTGTGTTTCGTTCTATGCTATTTTATGACCTGTGTAGGTTTGTGTATCTACCACCAGAGTCCAGACACTGAATAGTTCCATTGCCACAAGGATTCCTCATGTTGCCCTCATCCCTCACACCTGCCTCACTCCCTCTTCCTTCCCTAAACCCTGGCCACCACTAATCTGTTCTCTATTTTTATAATTTTGTCATTGCAAGAATGTTATATAAACAGAATCATACAACATGCAACCATTTGAGAATGACTTTTTTTACTCAGCCTAATACCCTTGAGATTCATCCAAGTTGTTGCATGTTTCGATAGTTCATTCCTTTTTATCTTGCACTCACTTTTAAGTTAGGGAAATCCGCCAGTGGCTTAATACACTGAAGGAAAGGTCCTGGAGATGGCATTGCAGCCCAGTGAAGGAACTATAGATATAGAAGCAGAGGGCATGTGCCTCAGTGGAATTCTTCCTTCCTTGAAGACATGCCTGGAATCCTGAACTGCACATAAGCATGTGGCTCCCTCTTTTAGTTGAAAAGTACACAGCCCTGTTCTTTAGCAATCAGCCACCAGCAGTTGTCACCACAAGACATCTGGCATTTGGGGGTTCCACCCAGATCAGACTCCACTCTCTAGAGGAGAAGCCTCAGAGGTAAGAAATCTTTAATCCTAGCAGAGCCCAACTATTGAGTGCTTAACATTCCAGAAACTGTCCACATACTGAGCAACAGTTGCCTTTTGGGGAAGAAAAAAACATGGCAGAAGCCAAGGAGCCTCAGGAAAGCCAAAGGCAAGAGCTGGAATTCTCGAATTATTTTGAGGAAGATATTCTCCAGCAGTCTTCATGGTACTGATTTCATATTTCTCTTCTTTCACTCGTATTGAAACCCTAAAGACTTTCTGCTTCTTCAACTTCTATTGATTCCAGGATCATCAGAATGAGGCACCTGCTATGATGTCTGTAATTTACTTTAAAATACTAAAGCAGAGACAGTGTGATGTTCTGTGTGATTAGTTTAAATATATACTCTATGTAGGGTTACCTTAATCAAGACCTCTCACTCAAAAGCCGCGCTCCAGAGATGGCTACTACAGCTATCTGCTTCAACTATCATTACTTCCTAGTAATACCAGAGGCTATGATAATTAGCATAATAAATGTTAGAAATAAGTTTTCATTGGAGAAAACAGAGGCATGTTAACTAATATTGAATACAATGGTTGTTAAAATTGGGTTCTTATTGGTGAAATTAGTGGTATTCAAAATATGTGGACAGACTAGAATATTTTGCTTGAACAGAGTATTAAAATCTAGTAGTCTCTACTTTTTAGGGAGGGTACTCTTTTTTTTTTGTTTTGTGTTTTTTTTGCGGTACGCAGGCCTCTCACTGTTGTGGCCTCTCCCATTGCAGAGCGCAGGCTCCGGACGCGCAGGCTCAGCGGCCATGGCTCATGGGCCCAGCCGCTCTGCGGCATGTGGGATCTTCCCGGACCGGGGCACGAACCCGTGTCCCCTGCATCAACAGGCGGACTCTCAACCACTGCGCCACCAGGGAAGCCCCTGGAGGGTACTCTTGACCTGATTCCCAAAGGGTCCTGGGTCCTGCTGCTGTTTGCAGATAATTCTTGGTCCCCTGACCCCACTAAATGGTTAATTGAATCTGTGGCTGGGATATTATCACATTTACCTCAGGTAAACCTTTCATACAAGAAGAACCAAAAAGGACAGAGATAGGAAGTATCACTGAGCTTCTAGAACAGGTTTTATGACTGTTTTGTACCTGCTTGCTAATAAATATTTACATGTGTGGCAGATTTGGGTGTGATGCTTGCTTTTATTCTAAACCAGCAGCAAGGTTGTGGGGAGGTAGCTAAACCTTTCACCTTCTTCCCACTATTGGTGGCTACCGAGATCTACTCACAAAACCTAATAATTGTACAGGACCAAATTTGTTTACGTCGGTTCACCACAGGACCTTAAGAATACAAAGAGGGACTTCTCTGGTGGCTCAGTGGTTAAGAATCTGCCTGCCAATGCAGGGGACACGGGGTCGATCCCTGGTGCGGGAAGATCCCACATGACGCGGAACAACTAAGCCCGTGCACCACACTACTGAGCCTGCGCTGTAGAGCCCGCGAGCCACAACTACTGAGCCCGTGCACCTAGAGCCCGTACTCTACAACAGGAGAAGCCACTGCAGTGAGAAGCCCGCGTACCACAACGACGAGAAGCCCCCGCTCGCCGCAACTAGAGGAAGTCCATGCACAGCAACGAAGACCCAGCACAGCCATAAATAAATAAATAAATAAATAAATGGGAAAATAAAAAATACAAAGAAGGAGCCCTGGGCTTCCCTGGTGGCGCAGTGGTTGAGAGTCCGCCTGCCGATGCAGGGGACACGGGTTCATGCCCCGGTCCGGGAGGATCCCACATGCCGCGGAGCGGCTGGACCCGTGAGCCATGGCCACTGAGCCTGCGCGTCTGCAGCCTGTGCTCCGCAACGAGAGAGGTCACAACAGTGAGAGGCCCACATACCGCAAAAAAAAAAAAAAAAGAAGAAGAAGAAGAAGGAGCCCTTATGGTAGGACCTCCAGAAAGTTCTGAAAAATCCCAAGAGCCACAAAACTTCTGAAGGGAAGATACTGAACTCAGTAGCAAACAGCAGTCTTTGTCACGTGAGCAAACTAGGTCTCTAGATGTCAGGTGAGGAGACCTGCAACTTGTGAGTCTGCATATTCATTGGGAAGGATGTTTCTGTGGCATAATTTCTCAAAGTGGATCTTCTTGAAAAATCAACATTTCAAATCCTTGAAACCGTGGAGTATGAATAAGCCTTTCACAGCCTTAGCTAACCCACACATCTTTAAAAATCTAAAATCTCTGAACAATGATTGAGAGAATAAAAACTTCTCTGTATATTTAAGTGCCAAGCATGTTACACGCATTATCTCTTTTGATTCTTAAAAAAAAAAATCCTTCAAAGAAAATGAAGTTCAGAGACATTAACATGACTTATCTGGAGTTCTATGGCCTGTAAGTGGCACAGTTGGGGTTCAATCCCCATCCCTCTGACTCTTTCTGCTCCACACCATGCTGCTTCTCATCCTTTAAAAAGATAATGGGTGGATAGAAGGGGAAAAGTCAAACAAGCAAGAAGCATGCATTCATAAAACAGTCCTCTATTGCTTCAAAGTCACTCTAACCCACCTCTCAAAAACTTCACTATAGTCAGCAATCATGGAAATAAAAAAGAATCAAAAGACCCAATAATGTAGAACCACAGGGTCCCTGGCATACATAACCCAGTATAACTGTGTTACTAACTCACTGTCAGAGCTTCAAATAAATATGTATAGTCATATTTTAGTCTCAAAATCACCTAAGAGGTAGCTTCAGTTATTGTTTCAATTTTACAGCAAGAGGCAGAATTGGAGAGGACTCACTGCCTTGCCTAAAGCCACACAGCCAAGGATGGAACCAGGAGTCAAACTCAGATCTGATTCTATATCCAGTACACTCCACTGCTTATCAATGCTTTACCTGATATTTCACACCTTCCACAAATTCACTCTTGGACTCAGAGAGAGCCTGAGACCCACCAGTTATTGTGTGTATCTAATTTTAAGACCATCAGCTGGCCCAGCCCCAAACCCTTGCTGGAGGGCAAGACATCTTGCCCCATGCAAGCAGCCAGTTGGCCCCAGTTATGGTTTAGGAGGCTGAGCAATTCCTGCTAGGATTTTCTCTTTCTCTCTTACTATTTTTTTCCAGGTTGGGGTCAGTAGGTTAAGCACCCTCTGCTTTGGAAATCTTCAAGGCACTTGAAAAGACAAAGCTTTTTATATCTCCAGAAGAGGAGACCCCTATCACATTAAGAGAAACCATGAGTGTTGGTCTCACCCTTGAACCATCTGGGCCTTGCTTGTCTCCCCAGCTCTCATCTCTTCCATCCCCCACACCACCATAACCATCCCCTAATCCACACTTGGTTCAGAAGAAAGTCAGAATTTTACAAATAGCTTCATGGTCATTGCTTTGAATTACACAACCCCTTGGGTAAACTATGAGATTACAAAATTTAGCTTTAAAAGCAGTTGTTTTATGGCCAGCCAAGTCATGATACTGTCATTTCATCTCACACCAGGGTGACCTCATCCTCCACTGTGGGCCTGAAATGCTAATCAAGAAAGGCCTGGTTTTGGGGAGGTCCAGACAGTCAAGAGCCAATGAAGTTAACGCCCGGAAACGACAATTCGGTGCTCCATTCTTGGGGTGGTGTCAAGGGGGACAGGGACAGGGGGTGATGCGGAAACATATGTCTCTGGATCCTGCGGCAGAGATTTTGAACAGTAGTATGGCTATGGGAGCTTGCCTGGGTGGCACTGTGATGACCTGTCCAGCTCCATGGCCCTTCTAAGGCCACCTAACCCTCACTGGTAGGTTTTCCCCCCATTTCTACAAAAACTGGACTCTGGGATTCATTCTGTCCTGAACCAGGGGGAAGTATAAGATATCTCCATCCATACCTTACCAGCTGAGGCTCAAGTGAGTGGCATTTGGCCCTGCTCTGAGCTCATAATTTCAGTTCCAGTAACAGGGGTCTTGTCCCTTCCTTTCTGTACAGGTACGTGCTTTGTACCCAGTTCCTGCGATTGGGCTGCTGTCTTACTTCCTCTATATCCGAGGCCCTGTAGTTTCCCTAGGTCTCTAAGTTCCTCCAACACTGAGGGGAGAGGGTTTTTTTTTTGCCAATCCTTTCAATGCCTACCCAACCTGGGTCCTTTATGGCAATTGAAGTACTTTGGAATTTTTAAATTTATACATTTCAATTTTAGATGTTATAAATCGGCTCCCTGGTAGGAAAGATTAAGGACTCCACATTCAGTTATGCTAGATGAATAAGTCCTAGAGAGCTACTCTACAGGGTAGCACCTATGGTTAATAATACTATATTGTATACTTAAAATTCTGTTAAGAGAGTAGATCTTATGTTAAGTGTTCCTATGACAAAAAAATAATAGCAATAATAATAAAGAAATCAAGAGGATAGGAAGACACTTTTGCAGGCAATGGATAGGTTTATTGCATAGATTGTAGTGATGGTTTCATGGGTATATATTTATCTCCAAACACACCAAAGTTGTATATATTTACATATGTACAGGTTTTTGTATGTCAATCATGCCTCAATATTTTAAAAAAATCAGCACTTATTCATTTCTGCTTATTTTCTCTTCCTTCACCTCCTTAATTCTGTTAGTCACGTTAATATTTTTACTTTTTCTGGATTTGTAACCTATTGGTAATGTGTCCCTGACACTTGCAACTGCACTTGCTTGACACCAGCTTGCTCCCTAGACCTTATCTGAACCCCGCCACCAGGCTCCCAGGATGCTGGCTGTGCCCCCTTCAGGGCCACCTGTGACTGCCTGTTGCCTGGCTCCCTGGTCCTGTGACCACTGGCCTACAACCTCGTTCTACCTGGGCCTATTGTTGAAACCTTCCCTTGTCACCAACTCTGCTCCCCTTGGGTGTGTTTCTCCTTAGGCTCTGAGGCAATGCTGGCATCACCAACCCCAGCCACCAGCAGGTCCTAGGCAGGTTCCTTCACTCTGGCCCTCACACTCTGCTCTGAGGTGGTGCAGACAGGGGCTGGGAGCTCCCCTGTGCCCTAGGCTGCCCTGAGCCACATGCGCTGTGCAGGTACTATCCAGCCTCCCTTGAAGGGAATTTTTACCAGTAAATTAAAGAAAACCAGAGGAAATAACATGCACCCCAAAGAATAGAAATCAAATGGCTTACAGAATAAGCATACATCTAATCACAGATTGGATTGGATGATAGTATATGAGGTCATGTAGATATCTTTTTATCCTCCACTCTCTCCCCCAAATCCCTTTTGGAAGGTTGTTTTGGTTTTTTCCAGGGATTTCCTACTCCCTGCAGGAGAGGGGATCAGCCCTAGTCACAACCTCCTTAAAAAGAAGACAGTGAACTGATAAGTAGCTAATAATTCATGCCCAGGGGGAGAAAGACCCCATTTCAGCTTTCTGTGTCTCCTGCCACTGAGCAAGACTCTGGCCCCAACCTAAGCAGGCCATGATCCTGACAGCCTCCAGACCTTTACTCTTGCCCTCCTCCCAGCTGGATTGTCCCTCTCCCTCTACTCCATTTACCTGAACTATCATCCTATCACCTCCTCCAGGAAGCACATCTATGTTCTACTTCTCAAACTCTTGCTGCACTTAAAATCCACAGTCCACAGTTTACTACTTAACTCACCAAACTCTTAACCCCTATTGCTTCATGGAAGCTAGATTAAGCGCCACAGTAGTGCCATAAGAATCCCCAGGACAACTTAGCATAAGCCTGAGCCTGTACTTGGGGCTCAGCAAAGACATATTGGAGATGCTTGTTCTAGAAACAAAATCAGAGGTTTCCATTCCTTTTGCATAACTGTCTAGAAAATGGAGTGCTCAGATGGAACCATTAAAAAAAAAACTCTCTAGCATCCTGGGGAGCAGTTACAAAAGACACCACAGGTATTCCCAGGTCATTGAGCCAGAGTGTTAGAGCGGAAAGGAATCTTAATCATCTACTTCCAAACTTTTAAACCAGAGTGTGCATACCCCTGGGGATCCATGGCAGTGTGCCAAGGGGGTCCACAGAGTCACAGGATAAACATGGCATGTTCTTAGAGTGTCAATTTTACTTGAGTATAAGAAATTTAAAAAATTTCTTTATCGGACTTCCCTGGTGGCACAGTGGTTGAGAATCTGCCTGCTGATGCAGGGGACACGGGTTCGAGCCCTGGTCTGGGAGGATCCCACATGCCGCGGAGCAACTAGGCCCGTGAGCCACAACTACTGAGCCTGCACGTCTGGAGCCTGTGCTCCACAACAAGAGAGGCCGCGATAGTGAGAGGCCCGCACACCACGATGAAGAGTGGCCCCCGCTTGCCACAACTAGAGAAAGCCCTCGCACAGAAACAAAGACCCAACACAGCAAAAATAAATAAATAAAATTAGTAAACTCCTACCCCCAACATCTTCTAAAAAAAAAAAAACATTTCTTTATCAAAACAAATATGGCTATATCATGGAAGGGAATGCAAATTTTGAACACATTTTTAGGATAAAACATGACACTTCAAGCTCACTTTGACCTTGCAGTAGGCTGCTTTGGATTACCCCCATCCACCCCTCTCCTCCACCCATGCTCCTCTGCCATTAGGGTTACTTCAGTTAAGAAATAAACAAAAGTTTGAGAAGACGGATCTAGTCCAGCTCCCTCTTTTCATACTTAGGAAAAGGGAGGCCCACAGATGAGAAATAATCTGGCCAAAGCCCCAGACAGTGAGTTGAGCTAGAGCTAGGACCACAATCCACCCCCTCGGAATGTACATTTCTCCTTAGTGACTTGCTCAGGTGACTACTGACTGAACTACACTTCCTTGCTAACTCTGTTCCATGCTTTGTACCCTTCAACATTTTTTTTTTAATTTGCCAAGGGTTCTGTAACCTGTGCTTGTGGCACCAGCAGCTCTGAGAGCAGGACAGAACTGTTAGTCCCTTTCTAAATCTTCAAATGCAGTGAATAATGCTCCATTTCCCAGAAATCAGAGTGTAACTGATGAGATTCAAATCCCTCGCAGAAACAAGATGAAGTCCATAGCTTTAAGGAGAAAGAGGAAAAGCAGGGAGGAGGTCCTGCTAATCAGAGGCCAGGAAGCAAAGATCTGATCTTAAGACTCTGTTTTGTTCCTTGGTTTATGTAAGAAAGAGATTCTATAAGGCCACCTCAACAAGGCTCCAAGGAAACTGGGCCCTCAGAGGAGTCCCCCAACTGGTTTTCCTATCTCCTGATGTGAATGTGCCCTCAGGCTGTGCGACCAAAACAATCACCTTGGGTTTAAAAAAAGGGGGGGGCTTCCCTGGTGGCGCAGTGGTTGAGAGTCCGCCTGCTGATGCAGGGGACACGGGTTCGTGCCCCAGTCCGGGAAGATCCCACATGCAGCGGAGCGGCTGGGCCCGTGAGCCATGGTCGCTGAGCCTGTGCGTCCAGAGCCTGTGCTCTGCAACGGGAGAGGCCACAACAGTGAGAGGCCCGCGTACCGCAAAAAAAAAAAGGAAATGACTTTAGATTCAAATGAGCTCAGCTTCACAGCCATCATATATCTTCGTGCAAATTAGCAGAGGCTGCCGGTAGATTCACATACTTAAATCCACTTATTCACACCGTAAACCCACAACTCTTGCTGTTACACAGACATATGCAAACTCTTCTGCATCCAGTCACAAACACAAACATAAGCACACATTTGTATCGAGAAAACCAGTACAGTCATGCTCTCTGCCCATATTTCTCCCCCAACACCCAGCCCCAGACACACACAGCCACCATTGTACCCACATTCACAGTCACATACACCAGGTTGAGAAGTGACCCAGATTGCCAGGGTTAGAGCCACATTCCACAGTGTCCCATTCTTCTCAGAGAACTAACAGATCATTTCACAAAGATGTCATCACCTGCCGACTAATGGCAAGTTACAGCCAGAATAAATGGTCCATTACCCACCCCCATTACAGGTAGGCCCAGAGAAGAATGACAGCAGAGACAAAGGAGACTTGTGGCTCAGTGTCACTGCAGGAGACTGACCGGAAAGGTAAGAAGGGGGCTCATTCAAACCAAAGAGATTGCCTTTCCTCTCTGGGCCCTAGAGTCGGGGGTGGGGAGATTGGAAGGTGGTCTGACTTTTTGCAGATTTCGCAAACTCTAGCTACAAATCACCTGGGCGGGGAGTGGGAGTGGTATTGCTCTTTTAACGTGGGTTTTCCCTGTCCAGAAGAGGATTGTGTCATGATATAATACTTTCTCTTTTGAACAAGGCCCCAACGCTCTTCAGAGTAGTGTAGTGACCAACAGCATGGTCTCTGGAGTTACTCTCCAGGTTTGAATTTTAGCCCCACCATATACAAGCTGTGTGACCTTAAGCAAGTTACTTAACCTCTCAAGCCCTCAGTTTTGTCATCTGTTAAAAATCGGAATGATAATATCTACCTTGTGGGGGTGTGATGTGAGTTAAATGTAAGGCAATCAGATAATGCCTGGTACTTAGGATGCTCAATAAATGAAACTCTACAGGTGAGCAATTTCCTGTTTCTCCCAGACCTCCACTCCCTCACTCCCTGCTTGCCCACACAGAGGTGACAGTTTGGTGACCCCATTTCTGAGACAGGCCTTCTAAAACCCAGAGAGAACAAGACTGGCCCAATATCACACAGAAAGAGTAATAGGATTGGAATTGATTGCTTTGGGGTGACTAGGCCAGTGTTCTCATCCAGTTCATTTCTCCCTTAGGAAAATATGAGCATAGTTTGAGGGAACCTGGGGAGGAAATATGACTGGGGCCAGATAGGATGTAAATAATATTAAGAACAATGACCACTTAATATGTGTCAGGCACAATTTTAAGTATATTCTGTATATTATTTCACTTAAACCTCATAGCATCTCTATGAGGTTATGAGGACCATCATCATTGCATTGTACAGAAGAGGAAACTGAGGCTCCAACACCTAGAATGGCTTTAAGCTGGGATTTGAACCCAGGTTGTCTGACACCGGAGATGGAATGTGCAACTGCTGCATTATACTACTGCCTACAAGGAAAGAAGGAGAGGGGAGACAGGAACAAAAGACAAAGAAGAAATACAAATTCTTTTTGAAGTAAATAGATTGAGGCAGTGTAGTGTCATGGTTAGGTTCGAACTTAAGATCAAAAATTTATCCCTTAAGATCAGAGGTCCTACCTCTGCTACTAGTTATTGAATATCTCTGGGCCTCAGTTTCCTCCTCTGCAAAATGGGAAGAAAACTACTCCTTAGAGCAGGTGTCCCCAAATGGTACTGGTCCGTGGCCCGTTAAGAACTGGGCTGCACAGCAGGAGGTGAGCGGTAGACGAGTGAGTGAAGCTTCATTTGTATTTCAGCCACTCCCCATTGCTCGCATTACTGCTTGAGCTCTGCCTCCTGTCAGATTAGAGGCGGCATTAGACTCTCATAGGAGCGCGGGCCCTACTGTGAACTGCACAGTAGGGATCTAGGTTGCGCGCTCCTTATGGGAATCTAATGCCTGATGATCTGAGGTGGAGCTGAGGCAGTGATGCTAGTGCTGGGGAGTGGCTGCAAATACAGGTTAACATTAGCAGAGAGGTTTGACTGCACAGAGACCATAATAAATCAATTGCTTGCAGACTCATATCAAAACCCTATCAGTGAGTAGCAAGTGACAATTAAGCTGCATCTGGTGGCAGCATTTATAGTGGCAAGTGAGTTGATGTACTTCAATTATACAGCTGCATCTGGTGGCAGCCTTTAAGTCAGAATCCAACACTTAATTTAGTCCGTGCCAGCTACATGTAAAACAATGAGATTAGAACACTTCCTAACACCATACACAAAAATAAACTCAAAATGGATTAAAGACCTAAATATAAGGTTGGATACTATAAAACTCTTAGAGGAAAACATAGGCAGAACACTCTTTGACATAAATCACAGCAAGATCCTTTTTGAACCACCTCCTAGAGAAATGGAAATAAAAACAAAAATAAACAAATGGGACCTAATGAAACTTAAAAGCTTTTGCACAACAAAGGAAACCATAAACAAGATGAAAAGACAACCCTCAGGGCTTCCCTGGTGGCGCAGTGGTTGAGAGTCTCCCTGCCAATGCAGGGGACACAGGTTCGTGCCCCGGTCCGGGAAGATCCCACATGCCACGGAGCAGCTGGGCCCGTGAGCCATGGCTGCTGAGTCTGCGCGTCCGCAGCCTGTGCTCCGCAGTGGGAGAGGCCACAACAGTGAGAGGCCCGTGTACCACACACACAAAAAAAAGACAACCCTCAGAATGGGAGAAAATATTTGCAAACGAAGCAACTGACAAAGGACTAATCTCCAAAATTTGCAAGCAGCACATGCAGCTCAATATCAAAAAACGAACAACCCAATCCAAAAATGGGCAGAAGACCTAAACAGACATTTCTCCAAAGAAGATATACAGATTGCCAACAAACACATGAAAGGATGCTCAACATCACTAATCATTAGAGAAATGCAAATCAAAATTCAATGAGGTATCACCTCACACCGGTCAGAATGGCCATCATCAAAAAATCTAGAAACAATAAATGCTGGAGAGGGTGTGGAGAAAAGGGAACACTCTTGCACTGCTGGTGGGAATGTGAATTGGTTCAGCCACTATGGAGAACAGTATGGCGGTTCCTTAAAAAACTACAAATAGAACTACCATATGACCCAGCAATCCCACTACTGGGCATATACCCTGAGAAAACCAAAATTCAAAAAGAGTCATGTACCAAAATGTTCATTGCAGCTCTATTTACAATAGCCCGGAGATGGAAACAACCTAAGTGCCCATCATCGGATGAATGGATAAAGAAGATGTGGCACATATATACAATGGAATATTACTCAGCCATAAAAAGAAACGAAATTAAGCTATTTGTAATGAGGTGGATAGACCTAGAGTCTGTCATACAGAGTGAAGTAAGTCAGAAAGAAAAAGACAAATACCGTATGCTAACACATATATATGGAATTTAAGAAAAAAAAATGTCATGAAGAACCTAGGGGTAAGGCAGGAATAAAGACGCAGACCTCCTAGAGAACGGACTTGAGGTTATGGGGAGGGGGAAGGGTGAGCTGTGACAGGGCGAGAGAGAGTCATGGGCATATACACACTAACAAACGCAGTAAGGTAGATAGCTAGTGGGAAGCAGCCGCATGGCACAGGGATATTGGCTCGGTGCTTTGTGACAGCCTGGAGGGGTGGGATAGGGAGGGTTGGAGAGAGGGAGCCGCAAGAGGGAAGACATATGGGAACATATGTTTATGTATGACTGATTCACTTTGTTATAAAGCAGAAACTAACACACCATTGTAAAGCAATTATACCCCAATAAAGATGTTGAAAAAAAATCTAGAAACAATAAATGCTGGAGAGCGTGTGGAGAAAAGGAACCCTCTTGCACTGTTGGTGGGAATGTAAATTGATACAGTCACTATGGAGAACAATATGGAGGTTCCTTAAAAAACTAAAAATAGAACGACCATATGACCCAGCAATCCCACTATTGGGCATATACCCTGAGAAAACCATAATTCAAAAAGAGTCATGTACCACAATGTTCATTGCAGCTCTATTTACAATAGCCAGGACATGGGAGCCACCTAAGCGTCCATCGACAGATGAATGGATAAAGAAGATGTGGCACATATATACAATGGAATATTACTCAGCCAGAAAAAGAAACGAAATTGAGTTATTTGTAGTGAGGTGGATGGACCTAAAGTCTGTCATACAGAGTGAAGTCAGAAAGAGTAAAATAAATACCCTATGCTAACACATATATATGGAATCTAAAAAAAAAACATTGTTCTAATAAACCTAGGGGCAGGAGGAATAAAGACACAGATGTAGAGAATGGACTTGAGGACCCGGGGAGGGGGAAGGGTAAGCTGGGACGAAGTGAGAGAGTGGCATGGACATATATACACTACCAAATGTAAAATAGATAGCTAGTGGGAAGCAGCTGCATAGCACCGGGATATCAGCTCTGTGCTTTGTGACCACCTAGAGGGGTGCGATAGGGAGGGTAGGAGGGAGACGCAAGAGGGAGGAGATACGGGGATATATGTATATGTATAGTTGATTTACTTTGTTATAGAGCAGAAACTAACACAGCATTGTAAAGCAATTATACTCCAATAAAGCTGTTTAAAAAAAGAAATTTAGTCCGAGCGTGGCCCGCCCATTATTTTATTTACCACTTCCGTCCGCGCCTCTTTCCCGCACTGCGTGCTTGTCTCAGTCACAGTCTTGGTAAGCCCACAAGCTAACCCTAGCCAAAATGAGTAAAAAATAGACGTCGCTGAAGAGATTCTTTGAAAAGGGGGAAAGACCAAATGATGAGACAGCAGAAGACTCTAAGACTGCCAACAAAAGGAAAGCTGCATTTAAAAGAAAATACGAAGAGTCCTACTTAAATTACGGGTCCGTTGCAACAGGTGATTCACATTCTCCAAGCCCACTTTGTATAATGTGAGACCAAGAACCCTGCATTAAAAGACAAGCCTTTGGAGTTTTTCCAAAGAAAAAACACGAAGAACAGAAGCAATTATTGAAGGCCACCACTTCATCAAATGTGTCTGCTCTGAGAGCATCATTCTTAGTGGCTAACCACATTGCTAAAGCTAGGAAGTCCTTTACTATTGGTGAAGAGTTGATCCTGCCTGCTGCTAAGGACTTTTGTCGTGAACTTTTAGAAGAGGCTACAGTTCAAAAGGTGGCACGTGTTCCTCTTTCGGCTAGCACCATAACTAGACGAATTGATGAAATAGCAGAGGATACTGAGGCACAATTGTTAGAGAGGATTAATGACTCACCGTGGTACGCAATCCAGGTTGACTAGTCTACTGATGTTGACAACAAGGCAACAATGCTTGTTTGTGTGATATATTTTTCAGGAGGATGTGCATGCGGATATGTTATGTGCACTTTTGTTGCCAACCGACACCACAGCTGGAGAACTATTCAAGTCTTTGAATGATTACATATCAGGAAAACTGAATTTGTCATTTTGTGTCAGTATACGCACGGACGGAGCAGCTGCCATGACTGGACGGCTTTCTGGTTTCACTACTCGGGTCAAAGAGGTCTCTTCTGAATGTGAGTCTACGCACTGTGTCATCCATAGAGAAATGCTGGCTAGATGAAAAATGTCACCTGAACTTAACGTTTTGCAGGATGTGATTAAAATTATTAACCACATTAAAGTACATGCTCTTAACTCACCTCTGTTTGCGCAGCTCTGTGAGGAGATGGACATATAAGAGCACACACGTGTTCTCTTTTACACAGAAGTGAGATGGCTTTCTAAAGGTAGATCACTGGCCAGAGTTTTTGAGTTATGAGAGCCGCTCCAGAGATTTCTTTTAAAAAAACAGTCACCACTGGCAGCACATTTCAGTTACACAGAATGGGTCGCAAAATTTGCTTACTCGTGTGACATATTCAATCTGCTCAACGAACTCAATCTGTCACTTCAGGGGAGAATGACAACTGTGTTCAAGTGGGCAGATAAAGTGGCTGCATTCCAAGCCAAACTGGAATTATGGGGGCAACAAGTGAACACTGGGATTTCTGACATGTTTCGAACATGAGCAGAGATTTTGAAAGAGACTGAGCCAGGGCCTTCTTTCTCCCAGCTGGTGCATGATCACCTATCTCAGCTTTCAAAAGAGTTTGAGCATTACTTCCCAACAACAAAAGACCCCCAAACTGGGAAGGAATGGGTCCGCAACCCATTTGTGAATAAGCCGGGTGAATCAACTTTGTCCATGCTAGAAGAGGATCAACTGCTTGAGATCGCAAATGACGGTGGCCTTAAAAGTATGTTTGAGGCAACTTCAATTCTCCATACATTCTGGATTAAAGTCAAGGCGGAATATCCCGAGATTGCCGCAAAAGCAGTGAAAAGCCTGCTTCCATTTCCAGCATCCTATCTTTGTGAAGCAGGGTTTTCTGCAGTGACAGCAACCAAAACGAGATCACGGAACAGACTGGACATAAGCAACACACCTCAGGTGTCACTGTCTCCCATCACCCCCAGATGGGACCATCTAGTTGCAGGAAAACAAGCTCAGGGCTCCCACTGATTCTGCATTATGGTGAGTTGTATAATTATTTCAGTATATATTACAGTGTAATAATAATAATAAAAATAAAGTGCACAATAAATGTAATGCACTTGAATCATCCCGAAACCATCTCTCACCACCCCCGCCCGGTCTGTGGAAAAATTGTCTTCCACGAAACTGGTCCCTGGTGCCCAAAAGATTGGGGACCACTGCCTTAGAGAATTCCCTGGTGGTCCAATGGTTAGGACTCCACGCTTTCACTGCCGAGGGCCCGGGTTCAATTCCTTGGGGAACTAAGGTCCCACAAGCCGCATGGTGTGGCCAAAAAACAAAAAACAAAACAAAACTCTTCCTTAGAGTTTTTATAAGGCTTAGGGAGATAATGCACGTAAAGCGCCCAGGGCAATGCTTAACCCAAAGTAAGTACTAAATAAACTGGAGCAAGTGATGGAGTTAACTGCACTTCCTGCTGGATTTGCCAAGCAATACAGCTCCTGCTGTCCGTTATCAGGGAAGATGTATTAGGAAGGAAAAAACATTTATAAGCTGAAGAACCGGGCAGAGCAACAATTCCAGACATCTTTTCCCCTCTCCGAGGTGTACTGTTGCGGCAGGGGGAGGGAGAGGTGAGCATCAGCAGTATTAGCTTCACCATCTCCTTCCTCAAGGAACAGATCAAAAGCAGGCTGCCCTCAGCCTCTGGTCACTTACAGCCTGAGTCAGAACTCCCATTTTTTTAATGGAGTTTTATTTTTCAATGTCCTTTCCACATAGGTTGCTTAATTTTTCACATTAGCCCTGTGAGATATTGGGAAAGGAGGACGGAACCTCAGATTTGTTGAGTTATCTTCCGTGTGCTGGACAGAATGCTGGGCACTTTCCATCAGTTTTTTTCTCTTTTTTTTTGCGGTACACGGGCCTCTCACTGTTGTGGCCTCTCCCATTGCAGAGCACAGGCTCCGGACGCGCAGGCTCAGCGGCCATGGCTCACAGGCCCAGCCGTTCCACAGCATGTGGGATCTTCCTGGACCAGGGCCCGAACCCGTGTCCCCTGCATCGGGGACAGTTATTTTATTTCATCTTCGTAATACCACTGTGAAGGGGTACAGTTATCTTCACTTTACAAGTGACATCCCGAATCCAGAGAGGGTCGCTTCTTTTTTTATGTACATTTTCCTCTCATCCCATGCATCCAGCACAATGCTGCCCTGGGGTTGTGTCCTGCTGAGGATATTCGATAAACAAAAATATTCTGAAATCTCACTGTCCTTCACATGCCAATCTTTGCATAATCCCAAGGCCCATAAATTGAGAGTAAATTGCCCCCAGTGGAGCTGAGATTAAATGACAACTCTGCTCCTTATTAGCTATATGATTCTGTGCTAGTCACTTAACTTCACCTCTAAAATAGGGATAATGGTACCGCCTACTCCACAAGGTTGTGAAAATTAAATAACTTTCATGAAAGTGCTCTGTCAATTGGGATACTTCATGGAAACATTACTTAAACAGAATTATCAGTCAGCTTAATCTCAAAAGAGGGAGATGCAAGAGGGAGAAGATATGGGGATATATGTATATGTATAGCTGATTCACTTTGTTATAAAGCAGAAACTGACACACCATTGTAAACCAATTGTACTCCAACAAAGATGTTTAAAAAAATGAAAATAAAAAGAACCCAAGAAGGGCAATGGGATGCTTATATCTCTAACATTTGGACAAGTAGGACTCCAGATATGCAACTGCAATTGGTGACTTTGGGAATATTGGGGGACAAAGAATGTAGAAATTCCCTGAAGTGACTGTTGAAGAAATGGGCTTTGACCATTATCAATGTGTAATTTATATAATCATAGAGACATCTAACTCCTTCACATCACATACTTCTCAAAGCAGTTTCACCAACATTATTTCATTTGACATTCACCAAAACCCCCAGGAATTAGTCTTTACCAATTAAAATTTTTCCACTTGCTTCATTACTATTTTCCCCTTCCTGGAAGTGGCCCATCTGAATTTGCAAGATCTTCCCCATCTTCCCTTCAAGGCCCATCCATCACAAAGGCCACTTTGGTCCAGAACCCGGCTCTAAACCCCCAGATCAACCTTCTCTGTGCTTTCTGAATCCACACAGTACTATGCACCTTAAACTGCCTGCATTCTAGTCATTTATACACTTAGCTTAACCTCTGCTCCACCTTCCCCACCTCCTCACTAAATCCACAAACTCTTTGAAGGGAAGAATGAAGAAGGAAAGAAGGATTTCTTTGTTGTTTCATGCCAGTCCCATTTTTTAAAGCTTTTATTATGGAAATTTCACGTTTGTGTGTTTATAGAGAGATTAGAGGACATATATAATGAACACCCATGTACCCATCACCCAGCTTCAATAATTAGTAACATGAACAATGTTATTATCTCATCTAAACCTCCATTCCTCCTGCTTTCTCACTCTAGATTATTTTAAAGCAAATCGTTAATAGCCTGCCATTTCATCCGTAAATACTCCAATACAGACGCCATCTTTTGCATTTCTGTCCTGTAGAGTCGGAAGCTTACTTGCATCTGTGTTCCCCACTACTGGGTGCACACCAGAAGATGATTTCTGAGCACCTACCACGTGCCAGACCTTGTGCTTGGCTCTGGAGGTTCTGTCTGAGCTAGGGAGGCACACCAGAACCAAGCCACGATGTTCCAAACCAAGAATTGCTACAGTTCTGGAGACTGAGCACAGGGTGCCCGTGTGAGCTGAGGATCAGGACCTCAAATTGTACTAACTGAATTGAGCTGAGTCAGTTTTCTCCTCTCCTGGAGACTGAATTCCAACTCGCCGCGAGACACGGGTTCTCCAGCAGGAGGCGCTGCAAAGGAGTGGCGGGGATGGGGTGCTCGCTCTTTCAGTTTCTCCTGATGGAGCCGGAGCCAGGGAAGGTAGCCAGAGCCACCATGGGGGTGCAAACTGCAGACAACGTAGTTTAATAGGCAGGCGAGCAAGACGCTGAGCGCGAGGCCCCGAGAGAGGCCCCAGGGTTCTGGTGCCGGCTAAGGGCGCGGGGCGCGGGGCAGGCCGGGCACCTGCTCCCCAGGTCTTCTCAACGCTGCCCGTTGCCCTGGCTGCCTCCAGTTCCCGCCCCAACTGCCGCTCTTCCTGATAGACTATCTCCGAGGAGGGCACAGGACAGAGCGAGGAAACACCTGTTTCCAACAAGAAACGAGGTGGGGAAAACCCCCCACCAGACTTCCAATGGTCTCATCAAGCTTGCTCTCGAGAGCCTAGTAAAAGCGCGCCCAGAAAGCCAGAGGAGATCATTTTTCAAAAAGATCGCTTTCTATTTCTTACTCCCCCCCTCCTTTTCCTAAGCTGTAACGTCCCTTTTTAAAAAAATGCCTTCTTTCCTCCGTGGGGCTTCCCGCTCCTCCCAGGCCCCTTAAGGCCCCTTAAGGCCCCCAGCCTGGGTGCCTACAGGAACCACCAACACCCCCAATCCCACGCTTTGCAACTGCATGCGTTTCCGAATTCTTCACTTCCTCAGCCCCCTGCCGACCTACAGGTGGGGAGTGGGACTAGGGGGCAACAGAACAAAGAAACCAGGGAGCCACTGACCCAGGCCAGGCGCCCCTTCTGCAGCCTCCGACCGGCCGGGGAACAAGAGAGGCTCACGAACGCGTGAACCCCCCAGCCCGGGTCTCACGCCACTTTCTAAAGGCGAGCAGCCGCAGGCCGCGTGGGAGGTGGGTGCTGCCCCAGCGCAACAGGCCTGAGTGGCAGTGGACGCCAACAGCCTCCACGCACTGGGCTCCGTTATTTCATCAGCAGTTTCAGAAAAACCTGCCAAAAGCAGTTATGCCTCACTGCAATGTGTAGCTTTTTCCTGCCATTTTTTCATAATAAAAGAGGGAGTGAAGCTCGCTCGCTCTCTCCCACTCCACCCCCCTCTCCTAAAAAGAGCCAAAAGGATACGAGGAGGAAAAAAAAAAAAAAAGAACCCACACACCAATCTCCGAGGGGATGCCATTGAGGTGTGGCTTGTATTTAAATATCCAATATGTCAATGTAAGGGGAGTGGGTATGTATATAAAGTGCCGTTTGCATCTGATAGCTCGACGAAGCCAGCTATGAGAGGCCTGGGGAGATGGATGCGGAGGGGAAGCGGCACTTTGACTGAGCGCAAGGTCAGGAGCGCGCTGCCCCACGCTCCCCGCCGCTGAGAAGTTCCTTGGACAAGAACAGACGTCGACTGCAGCTCGGCAGAGCGCGGAGCGAGCTAGCAAGCGAGCGCCGCCGAGTCGCCCGCGCCCGCGGCGGGGAGAGGCAGTTCGCGCCCCACGGCCCGGACTCGGCCCCGCGCACCCCGCCATGGCTGAGGTGGGGGGGGTCTTCTCTTCCTTGGACTGGGATCTGCACGGCTTCTCCTCGTCTCTGGGGAACGTGCCTTTAGCTGACTCCCCAGGTTTCCTGAACGAGCGCCTGGGCCAGATCGAAGGGAAGCTGCAGCGCGGCTCGCCCACCGACTTCGCCCACTTGAAGGGGATCCTGCGACGCCGCCAGCTCTACTGCCGCACCGGCTTCCACCTGGAGATCTTCCCCAACGGCACGGTGCACGGCACCCGCCACGACCACAGCCGCTTCGGTGAGGACGCGGCCGGGAGGGACGGGAGGCGAGCAGACGGCGCACTGGGGAGCCGACGGCTCGAGGCTCCGGCTTGGGGCCCGCGGACCGCCTCCCCCCCGCCCCTCGGCTCGGCGCCGTCTGAGCCCTTCGAGGCGGGAGGCCGACGGGGACGCGGGGCAGGCGGGACGCGACGGTGCGGACTTGAGCCGCGCAGCGGCGTCGGGGCGCCTGACACCCTCAGACACTCTCGGGAGGAGGCGGGGGCGCCTTGAGGTGCGGCTTCTCCTTTCCCCACTCCACCCTCCCTCCCCCGGGAGCTAGAGGATTGTTCTGGGACCTGGACGCTGCAGGTGGAGCTGGGAGAGGGGTAGGAGCATCCGCCGAGGAGGTCGGGGACCGTGGCTACAGCGTGAGGCTGAGCCTCCAGGGCAGCTGGGTTGTCGCGGCAGATTACCTGAAGCTGGAGCCTTCGTGGGCCGTGGATACGGCGTGTGGACGGTCCGCGCCCGAGTCGATTTTGACCCGCGGGGACGCGGCAGCCGTGGCACCTGCCTACCTCTGTGTTGCTCTGCCCGTGTTGAGGTACAACCCAGACAGCACGGCGGGATCTGGGTATTAGAGAAACTAGGAAAGCCTCCCGGTGGCTACTGTGTAAGGGCACAAGCCCTGGGGAAGCTTTTGCCGGAGCTACCTCTGGACTCCTTGCCTCAGTGAGGAAACCGTTCTAGGCCCACTCCCAGGCCCCAAAACAGGTGTATTCTGGGCCCAGGGCAGAAGACACCCAGCCTCCATCCAGGATTTTCTCTGCCTGCCACTCTGCAGATTGTTCAAAGGGCACAGCTGCCTGTCTCACATACAGAACACAATTAGTATAAACCTTGACCTGGGACAGAGATCATTGGGTTTCTAAGCGAATGTGTTCACTCCTCAATAATTTGGCCATTTTCAGTTTCAATTTCCTATCCTCTACTAAACTGTTATTTTGATGCTGTGACAGCTACCCTTCTTTGGGTCCCCGCCCCAATGCCCTCTGCTTCCTCCCAAGGACCCTATGGGCCAAAGACACCATCTAAGCCAGTGAGAGGCTTTGCCTACCATCAGGCGTGATACTCTTCCCTTCTTTTTCCCATCCTCCCTCACTTCCCCCAAACCTCCCTATCCTCCTATTCCCCGTGCCTTGCTAGAGCTGCACCCCAGTGCACCATAAAAAGCCTGGGGTGGATGGGGAGAGGGGCAGAGGCCTGTTCCTGGGCAAGGCTAAGTCTAGCAAACAACTTGGGGCCAGGGCTGGTCTTCCTTGCTGGGAGCAAGCAGGAACCCTAATGAGGTCTATGTCATCTTGGAAAAATGCACTTGGAGAGCTGGAGTACAGTAGGTTGTGTGTGGGGTGGGGGTAATGGAGGGGTGCAGGTGTCTGTATAAACTTGCAGCAGGTCCTCAAAAGGGTGACAAGGTGGGGTGGGGTGAGGGGAGAGGGAGGGTTAACTTAGCTCCTTTCCCTTCCATCACTAGTGACTTTGCAGTCCCCTTTTGTTCCTCTTCGGAAGGAATGGGACTCCCACCCTGGCCTCAGAGCCTCCCAAAACTCCCAGAAATGGCCTAAAGATATTGGGGTAGCTCATTCCTGAGATGTAGAATAAAAATTCTGAAATGATGGAGAAATGTGAGGTGGGAGCAGCAGAGGTGGAGAAACTGTGAGCTTGACTCCCAGCAGCTACAAGTGTTCGTCTGATTCTGTGCCTAAACTAAGCCCAGTAACCTACAAGGTCAACATAAAGTAGTAATAGGCTCTTGGGATAAGTGGTCTTTAATTACCTCCCTAAGGACACATCTTGATTTCTTTTCATCTCCCAGGTCTGCTAAGGGTGTTAAGTTTAAGGAGAAACCAAAGGAAATAAAACTGGCGGGAGGAAGGGGTGTTTTCACTGCTGCTTAACTGTTTCATTTTGGGTTTTGCCTTAAGTGCATGCGCACACACACACATACTGACTGAGACCACCTCTGCATCACCTTTTCCCTTTCCTCCTTCCCTGGCTTCCTGGCAGTTCCGTGTATTTCCTGTAAAGGAAATGATAACTGGTCAAAGCTGTGTCTTTGTAACGTCCCCTGCCAACTTGCAAGCACACATTTACTCTTTCTCAGTTTAGCTTTTGGCAGAGAAAGAGGTGGCGTTTTGAGTTTGCTAACTCTCTCCTCCCTCCACATTTGAGTTAATCAGCCAGGGTATTCAATAAATCGAAACTTTAACATTCCATAAGTGCTTTAGCAGTCAACATTCCAGCAGGGTAAAGTAGGCCAGACTTAAGATATAAAATATTATAGATTTCTGCTTGGGGGGAGGAGGTAGTCTCCAAAGGCCATGTAAAGTAAATAGCTATTTGTTGTAATTGGAGAGCAGGGCCCCCAAGGATTACCCTGGAATCCATGTGTTCAGAATGAGTCAGGCTGAGCCCAAAAGCAGCCTCGACTCCAAATAATAACCTGTTGGCACAGCCTATGCTCCCCCTCCCCTCCCCTCCCCCACACCCCTCCCCCACACCCCCCATTCTGCAATCAGTAGCCAGGAGTATTTCAATCTCCGCCTGGCTGGCTGGTGGCATTTACATAAGGTTCACAGGGATCCTGACATTCCTGAGGGGCACCTGTGGGCTGGCAGAGCGGAGCTTGGGAGCCAGACTGGAGGAGAGGCCTCCCGCCAGGTGGGATGGAACAGGCTTGCGCAGCTGCTTTGGTTTGTGAGCGATATGGTTCTTATTTGACAAGGTGCCACAACAGCACTGTCTTGGCCCTGAAAAGCTGAAAGGATGGCTGAGGGCATTCGGGTGAGTTATGGAGCCAGATTAAATGACATACCAGGCCAGTCATCTAGCTGGGTTCTGAAGCAGTGGGACCCAGAACAGATCTGTTTTCACTGAAGCCATGGGGCAAAAGGTGTAAGAAGAGAAGAGTCTGGAAACTGTCGAACACAGGCCAGAACCTGAGGTGGACAGGTCAAATGAGGCAGGGGAGAGGGAGGTCCTGGGCTTTGAAGGGGGTGAAAGTACTGAGGACAAACTTTGTCTACTTAATACTTTGCTTCAACGTTTTGCTGTTAACACCCCTCTCCAGCTGTAGTTGGGAAAATGTAAAAATGGCTTGTTTTCTCTCTCCCTTCATGCTGGCTGGAATTCAGGAGAAGGTTTAGGAATATCTGTTCCATCATCATGTGCCACTGGGTTCCCACAGTTTGAATCCAGCTAATAGGAAAGTTGGCAAAGGGAAATGATGCCCAAAGACAGCTGGGCAGGGATGATTCCAGCTGTTGGAGACCCCTGTTACTGGACACAACCCAAGTGACTTCCTCTATGATCTGTCCTTTGGCATCAGGGTTAACAGAGAGCTGGAGAAAAACGGTGGTGACTCAAATGGCCACACCTCTTGGGTTTCATGATTTGTTCTCATACCAGGTTTTGGATGGTGAGATCACAAGCTACCCTCTGCTACTTAATGAGCTCAGGGTGGTCAGAGACATGAGATAGAGAATGAGGGAACTAAGACTCAGAAGCTCAGAAGTAAGCTGCCTAAGCAAAGAACAGAAGTCTTCAGCGGGTTGGTACCCCTCAAAGTTTAGCACCCAGAACTGAATCATGACCTGGCTTCTCGTTTCCTGGCCATACTGGCCACTCTCCTTTGAACACCCTCCTGTGTTTCCATAGCCCTCTTTAAACACAGTAGAACTAAAAACAGCACTCTTGTGATCTGAGGCAGAGCAGAATGGGGCAATCCCCTCCTTTATGCCAGTTACTAGATCTTGATCAGTACAGCCTTAGATCACATTAGTGTTTTTTCTTTTTTTCTATTTTTTTACATTAGCTTTTAGCAATTTTTAATTTTTACATGACTAGCTTCACATTAGCTTTTTAATAATCTCATGAATCAGCCATACTGAGGTTACCTTGTTCAATCAAATTCTGTACTCCATTGTTGTGCATGTTTTGCTAAGCCACGTCTCCCCATTCCAAAGCTGAGCAGACTTGCATTTAGTAAAAATGCATGAAAACACAAAAGAACAGTCCATGTTTTCAAGAAAATATACGTGGTTGCCTGAAGGGGGGAGGAGAGGGGGAGAAGCTTATGGAAATAAAAAGAAAGAGATAGATAAATAAAAAAGCCTTTACGCAGACCAATTATGATAATAGGCCATGAAATAAGGAGTATGATTGACTCATACTGTACTTGAGGCTTGCCCTCCCCCAACAAAACCCCAAACACAAAATATCTTGGGTAACTGGTTTGGGGACCAAAGTGCAGGACTTTACATTTATTCTAATTAAAGCTTATTTTGTTGGAGTCAGCCCATTTTTCCATTCTCTTGAAATCTCTTTGGATTTTTATTGTCGCCCTCTCAGCTGTATGTCTTCTGGAACTAGGGTAAACAGTCCCCCTATGTCCTTTTATAAGTCATTTATTAAAATGTTAAACAGGGCAGAACCAAAATCAGAACCTGTGCAGTGTAACTAAAGGTTTTGGTCCACTAAATCAGTATCTGCTTAAGCCCTACTTGGCACCAGGTATTTTCCCTTCCCCTCTTACCATCTTGTGTCAATATCCTTTCCCAAAACTCTTTTTTTGTACTACAAGAGTTAGTAACAACCAGACTGAGACTAAAGCTTGGAGGATGTCAATGCTAGAGGACAAAGGCCACGTTCTGAGTGTTCTATACAATGGCAGCAGAAGAGCGTTACATTCTCCAAATAGGTCCGAGTGTGCCCTAAAAGCTTCCATACCTGATTGCCCACCCACCAGCCCAAGTCACTGGGGCTCTTCAGGAGACTTCCCACTGGAGTTCTGAACCTGATTTCACAATTGCCCACTTAATTTTTTAAAGTGATCTTTAAGGAATCAGTCCCACTCCCTGTGTAGATTACATGGAATATTATTACCCTTAAGAATTACATTTTTGGATGAGAAAGACAGCCAGATATGAGCTCATTTCATACCTTTGGATGCCTGTGTGAGTCAATAGTATCACGTTTTGGTCTGTATGTTGAAAAACATGGTTAGAGAAAATCAAAGAGAAATCTAGTTGACCATTACATCTGTATCCAAATAATAGATGTGCTATCTTAGAACAAAACTGTGAAGTCTTCAGTATCACCAGGATTTCAGTTCTGGTTCTTTTTTCCCTCTTAGTAGTCAATTTCTTTTTTCCCCCGTACTGCTCCTGGGTAAATGAAAAGTTTTTCAAATCCTCACCTCTAACTTTGTCAGCTAGAGGGACATTTCTGAGTATCTTCCCTTTTCCCTTAAAGCTGCAACATCTCACATCAGTATCAAGTCTAATACTACCTGCCAACTCTTTGCCATAGATAAATTTAAAATCCTCAAGAGGTAAGCCTGAGGCTGCACTGGCCAAGAGTACTTTTGAGGAGAAAGCTCTCACCAGGCCAAGTTTTGCTTCCTGCCATAGGCTGGAGGAACAAACTTTGTGAGTGGCCCGTGTGGCCTTTGTTAGAGTCAGTTACAGGCAGTTGACAGCCTCATGTGGCTTTAAGGACATGGGAGCTAAGAGGCTGCAAAACAAGTTCAGCCTAGAGGACAGCAAGGTAATGCTGTGTGCTCTGGGGAGGAGGGAAGTGACTTTGGGAAGATACAGAAACCTGGCCACATTCTTTCATTTTGAAAGCTGCCCTCCCAGTTCTTGAAACGGTGGTATTTAACAGCAATAGTACCTTGTAATTATGGAGCTTCTGTAGCCAAACGCTTCTCATGGTCTTTTCCTTATAATATGCCTAAGAGTGTTGAATAGAGGCAGAGATTATGTCCCCCTTTTTACATATGGACATGCCGAGGCCCAGAGAGACTCAGTGTCTTCTCTGAGGTTCCATTCTTGCTGCAAAAGATGGTTTCATCAGGTAATTCACCAAAGGCACACAGAGCTGGCCTCCAGTTGGGCATAAAGGACTAGTAGCTCATGTCACCTGAACAGTTTCCTCTTAGCTTGATATCAGTGATGGAAATGGCATTCACTTTTTTGCTCTAGGAATTCTGGAGTTTATCAGCCTGGCTGTGGGGCTGATCAGCATCCGGGGAGTGGACTCTGGCCTGTATTTAGGAATGAACGAGCGAGGAGAACTCTATGGGTCGGTAAGTTTAAGGTTTTTTGTCCTCGGAAGCTGTTACCAAAAGTGTTTGGACAATGTAAGGCAAAACATTCATCTAGCACTTGAAAGCACTTTTGTCAACTTTAAAGGATTAGTGTCTTCTAGTCAGTTCTTGACTGCCCAGGAACTTGCTACATAACACTTTCACTCATTCAGCCTCCATCAAAACAGAAGCTTTTCTGTAGTACATTTGCTTTCACCTTCTCCATTAGAGGGCCAGCTCATCTGATAATAATAGGAAGCTGTACTGGTTTGTCAGTAGATGGTAAGGGTTTGGGGCATTAACTCTCCCAAGGAGCACATCTTATTTGTGATGGGTACCCAGAGGAGTAGCCAACTGGCTGGCACAAAAATAGGCAATGGTAAAGCTGGCCTTCAGATTGAGGATTCTGAGATTAACGACACAGTCCTTGATGTCCAGATTGCTTCAGCTGAATCCCAAAAGCCAAACCAAATAAACAAACAAATGAAGAGTGAGGGTTCCAGGGTCTGGTGACAGCCCTAAAGTCCCCAGCTAGAACTGGGTTGGCTGCAGTGCATGTTCACTATTTTGGAAGCCAGCCCAGAGCTGGGGAATGGTGACTTTGCTGATCTTAACCCTTTCAGAGGATCCCAACTCCTGGCTTTGGCTTTTGAGTCACAGAGCATACTTTCTGGCTGCCTGCACCCCATGAAATCAGAGCACATTCTTCCCTGACACCTAAGAGATAGGCCTGTCCCCAGCACTCAGTATCGGCAAAACCCCAGCAAGTAGTATGGTGGTTGGATCAAGTGTGAGAAGGGACAGAGGCAAGAGACCCAGGAGCTGCCAGCTTGAAGTAGCCAGATTTGGAGGAACTTTTCAAGGAGATCTTTTCTGAGCTTTCCAACTGACAGGCCTGAGACCCTTCATTAGGAGAGATCACAGCTCACCTCCCATGGAGCTTTATATAGATCTGAGGCCTTTGCCTGTCAGTTGACATAGTTGGCTGCAATCTCAGTGGATTTGAACATCATTAGCCCTAAATAGGGAGAAAACTCAGGGGTGCCAGCGGGGCATTGGGAGGCCATAGCAGAAATTCTCAGGCTCAAAGTGCCAGGTGAGCCCATCTCTTTCAGTCTCCTGCCTTCAGAAGAAATATCACTGGAAACATTTTTGCGTGGCTCACAAAAGAGGGTGAAAGTGATACCGACAGGGCTGTTTTGTGCTGTTTGGAAAGAAGATGCCTCAGGAATACCGGGAGATAGGACTGAAATATTCTAATATCAATGTGCTATTACTATTTTAGTTTCTCCACCAGCAAGCTGGGATGGGAGAAATAGTCATATAATGGGCTCTGCTTTATTTTCTTACCCTCACAGAAGAAACTCACACGTGAATGTGTTTTCCGGGAACAGTTTGAAGAAAACTGGTACAACACCTATGCCTCCACCTTGTACAAACACTCGGACTCGGAGAGACAGTATTATGTGGCCCTGAATAAAGACGGCTCACCCCGGGAGGGATACAGGACTAAACGACACCAGAAATTCACTCACTTTTTACCCAGGCCAGTAGATCCTTCTAAGTTGCCCTCCATGTCCAGAGACCTTTTCCGCTATAGGTAGCGGACCCCTAGCGTGACCTCTGTGACCTGTATACTCTGGGGCCACAGTTGTCTCTGGAAGCACTATATTCATAGCTTTTCAATCTTCTTTCCTATCAATTTAGATAACAGAGAAGCACTTACTGTTCAACTCGACCCAGCTGTTCCCTTGTTGTTCAAAGTGTATATCAAGGTTGGGTTATTTTGGGGAGGGATGTGGGGGGAGGGGGAGGTCTAGAGGGAATCTTGTATATACTTTTTTCTTTACTCATGTTCTTTCCCCTGAGGTGGCACAAGAAAGAATGGGGTCCCCGCCAAGGGCCAGAGGTGTCTTGCCCCACAATCTACCCAAATACCTTGACAGTGGGTAAATGAAAGACCAAGGAATCTGCCATAGATGCTACCTACAGAGCTTTGGAGAAGTCTCATTAAGAAAATCCTTGGGGCTACAGCCCTGCTGCAAGCCATCCCTGCACTGGCTCTGCAGATTTTTCATCTGTCCTGACATGCAGTTTCCCTGCCATTGGAAGTGGGAGATGGGGTAGGCTGTAAGAAAATGATATTAAAATGTAAGCATGGATACTGTGCATAAGGACAAACTATTTATGAAATGTATATGCTATTTATTTTATATATTTATTTATTTCAAAATAATTTTATTTTTAATGAGAGATGCTATGACTGGATTTTCATCAGAAAGAATAAGGTCCTACTGAAACAGGATAAATGAGTTAGTAAAGGCTTTTATTGGCAATAAAATTGTCTTTATATTGTAACCACTGTCTAATTCTATTCATTTGTACACTTAGAATTAGAAGGTTGGTTAGCTTCTTTCACTAATTAGAATCTCTTGATGTTGGCATCACACTGCCTAGGCTAGGTGACCCACTATCTACAATATTAGCATTATCTAGGGGCCCTATCTGAAGTTCCTTCTGGTTCTATGACTTTAACTTTAGTGGTGAATCAAAGCTTCAGGAAGGCCCGGACCAACAGCCCTTATGGAAGCACCCGTTTGTGCTTAGGACTAAGCATAGAGAAACCCTCCTTTGGGATTTGGTTAGGGCCCAAAGCCTGAAGGTCAGAAACCCTAATTGGTGGCTTCTTACTTAACATATGAAGATGACGGGATTCAAAAAAAATAACAATCAATAGGGAGAATGATTTTTTTTGAACCAGTCAGCTTCCCTTCTGGAGGTGTTCTCCCACTCCCTCTCCAAACCCCCAGCCCCCTTCTCTGCCAGTGTTTCTCCTAGAGAGCAACAGTTCTTAGAGTATATGGTCTCTTCACCAGCAGCATCATCTGAGCACTTGTTAGAAATGTAAGAGATCAGGTCGTACCCCAGACCTGCCAAATCAGAATCACTGGGTGTGGGGCCCAACAATCTGCATGTTAACAAGCCTTCCAGAGGATTCCTATGCACAATAAAGTTTGAAATCTAGTGCCCTAAAAGAATGGTTTTCAAGAAGAATTCTTTTTGCATCTGAATTGTCTATAAAGAAAGTTTTAGGATAAATTCAGTCCATAAAATAAGAGTGGCTGTAGTTGAAGTGGGGAAGGCATTCTTGGAGCTCCGTCTTCTCCAGAGCAGCCTCTGAGATATCTTGCTTTGAAATCCCTGGCCTCTTGACTGATATTTACTGAGGTGGGAGTATAGGGTTATTTACATTTTCAAAGCAAATGCTGTCTGGAAACAAGAACCAAAGGAATAAAAGTCTCATTGAGTACTCAGGCACCAGGAAGTACTGGTGGGAGAAGTTTTTGGGTTTAGGATCGTTCCTCCTGGTGCTCCTCAGTCACATCCACTATTTCCCCAACTGATTGGTAAAACAAATAGCTTAGGTAGCGGCTCACTTAAAAATCAAAACCAAAAACTCTATAAAAGTTCGTCCAAATCTAAGTACCCAACAGAGAAACCACACGTATGAGCATACACACATCAAAGAGCAAATACGACTGTATGATTGATAGAAAGTGCTAAGTTGCACAGTGTATGTGATCACAGACTAGAATGCTTGCCCACAGAACCACCAAGGCAGAGATCACACAGGGCTGGGGTGAGCAGGGAAAGTTCCCTGAAAGGGGTAATGCCCGCTGTGGAGAACCAACAGGAGGATTTAGAGAGCCAAGAGGCTGATGGCAATGTCTGTGTTGGGCTACAGGGAAGAAACACCACATCTAGAGGTCTCTGGAAGGAGGGTAAAAATCAGCCGTGTGACATTTTTTATCATCACATTTTGAATGTGCATCACACCTTTATTTTAAAACCAAAATTTTACCTATATTCTCTATGGTCAGCTACCTAGAACTTCTGATACACAGCCCCAACTTCTGAGGGCTTGTGAGATAAGTGAGATCTGTTTTAACCAATAGGAAGCTGGCACTTCCCTGTGAGTAGGGCCAGTGTTACTCTAGTGAGGCAGTTGACATGGGCCTGGCAATGCCACAAGCACCATACTACACAGGGTAGGATTTACAATGAAAATGCCAATGTAATGAAAAGGCAAAGATTCCAAATCCTAGGGTCAGGCCTTACCTTTTTCCTCTGGGTAGAAGTAGAGGGGAAAAGAACAGAAGAAGGGTCCCAAGATGCAGAAGGGGTTCATAGGGGAGGCACTCTTGTACTGAGCTTTAGGAATAACAATGAATGGGGCACATTGCCAGCAAATGTCAGTGGGCATCTGTTGTCACGGTCAAAAAGAGGGAAAAGATAAATTCTGGAAATTAAAATGTAAGATGGATGACCTAGTACCACTAGAGCAATCAGCAGCTGATTGACACTGTATCCCCAAAGTGCTAAAGTAATGGATTTTGTGCCAACCTAGAGGGAATTGTAGAGTAGTAAGCTCTGGACCTCTGGTTTTGAATGAAAACATGCACAGAGACTGTTTACTAGTCATCTTTTCATCCCCTCCCAGTGTTTAGGGTGTTCCTGGAACAAAACAAACACTTAGGAAATGGTTGCTGAATAAATGAATGGTTGGTTGAAAGAAAGAATGAGTAAATGAATGAATGGACAAAGACATAGACACCTTTAGCAAATATGTATATGATGCAAATGCCGGGCTAGAGAAACCAAATGCATTACATACAAGAATCATCTGAACTATTAAGTTCCCAGTACACTTAAATATGCACAATGACAAACTAGGCTGTATCTTAAGAAAGATACTCAGTTCCCTATCACTGGAAGTGTTTAAGCAGAGGCTAGACAAAGTCTTGAGAAGGATATTACATCATTTGGATGGAACAGGGTGAATGCTAAATAAAAGTGACCGAATGTGGTGGCATTATTTACTAATTACATACTCCACGGGACCCCCAGATTTCTCCTGGGCACCTATCGTGTCCTAGGAGAAAGAGGATATAAGACCTAGGAGTGCTACACAACTGCTATTCCAGGCCAAGAAAAACACTGTACACCAGAATTTCCAGACTTGGGGTTCACAAGGTCCTTAATGGTCCATGGAAGGCCCTTTGGACCTGAACTCCCAAAACAGTATGCAAATTTTTATGTGTGTGTACATTTGATCTTCCATTGGTTCTCAGAGGATCCCCCAACATGTTAGGAACCACTACCCTAGGAGTTTCCACAGCCTCAAAACATTTGGCATAAGAACTGGTGGCCACTGCGATCCTGTGTGAAACCTTGACTGAGTTTTAGTTTAGTTTTGTTTTTCTCAAAGACATAGATTTTATGTGTGAAATCTTTGACTCCTATCATCTAAGAGATAGCTGTAAGTTTGGCAACAGGGAGGTAGGAGTGAGGGGAGGGAAGAGCTGGGCTGGCTTCACTGCTCAGTGGTTCTGCACAAAGCTCAACCCAGGGCCAACCTTGACAGCAGTTCTGATGGCAACAAGATTCTCCTTCCCCTCCCTTCCAGCCCTCTTTTCACCCCTACTGCCACAGCAAAATGTTGTTCATGATGAAAAAACAATCAGAGACTGAACCCACCAGGCCCAGACACAAGGAGCTTATCAGAACCATCAGAGCAGACTCCCTCCCCAGAGGACTTTAATCAAAGGCTTAAGATAATAAAAGAACCCAAGTTTATCTTACCTTCAAGTCACTGTGGTGCTCAGCCACTGAATCCCTGGCTACATAGTCAGAAATCCATCAGGCTCAGGGCTCTAGTGGGGCCACAAGTCACACAGGCTTTGTCCAAGTTGCCTAAAGCACGGGTTTAGCCTTCCTCTCCCTGACTCTTCAGCTGACTTTCGGGGACTGCTGCTTTCCTTCTCTCTGGAGTAGTTGGAGCTGCATTGCCTTTTCCCAGAACAGGGAGCTGCTGAGGAGGAATGTGGGATGTTAGGGAGAAAGCGATCAGTGAGGAAGGACACTTTCTTTTGGAAAGACACGTTCACGGTCAGTCATCTAACTAACTTCCTTGCTCAGCAGGAGGAACAGAACATAATTTAGTTTGTCATTCCTAGAGCTCCTTCTGTTCTCAAAAGAGAAAATGGAAGACCTTTCTAATAGGCCTCTACACCAGGGCTCTGGTGTCAACTGCAGAGATACCCAACTCTTGCAACCCAGCACAGGCTGTTGCTCCTCTAAATCTCTTTCCAATTCCCAGACGAAGTATGGGCTCAGCTCTGTTCCTTATCGTTGCAATGTAGCACAAGACATGCAGGTAACATGTTCTTCAGGTCCTGAAGTCAGACCAACCTTGTTTTATATCCAGATTCCTTTACTTCCTCTTTGACCCTGAACAAATTCATTAATTAATTCATTAATTCAACGAGTATTTGTTGAGCATTTTTTCATCTTTAGAGACATAACAGTAAATAAGACAGGTGTAGTTCCTCTCCTCCTGATATGGTCTAGTCAGGAAGACAGACATAAACAAGTAAACCTTCAAATTGTAACACGTGCCATAAAGAAAGAGTACAAGGTGCTATGAGAGTATATAGCAAGGCAGGCATAACCTTTTAAGGGGATTAGGGGAAGGCTTCCTGAAAAAATGATTCTTACGGTGAGACCTGAAGGGTGACTAGGAGGGTAGGAATAGCTTTCCAGGGATAGAGAACAGGAATATGTAAAAGTCCAGAGGCAGGAAGGAGTTAGGCATGATCAAAAAACTATGAGAATGTGATGTGGCTCAATTGTAGTAAGCCACAGGGTCTTCACCTGTAAGGTGAAAATAAATACAGAACCTACCTCAAGGGCAATTGCTATGAAGACTAAATAAGATAATGTATTGAAAGTGTAAAGTGCTTAGCACAGTTCCTGGTGCATAGTAAGCGCTCAATAAATGTTTGCTATCGCTATTACATTTAGTTCATTATTTATTAGTAGCAGTATTAATTTGAAGACATATCTCGGAATGAACATATGCATCACTCCACCCCCTCTCCATATGTATGATTTTGCTGGGGTTTTACAAAGGACAGGTACCAGAAGGTAAGGTGGTACATGAGACAGCCATGCCATACACATGCCAACCTCTTACTAAGAACACATAATGAGAGTACCCACTTGGAAACTCCACTGTCTAATGTACCTAATGAAGCAAACCAACAGAATCTGTCAGCCCTCATCCAACTTCTATTTTAGTTATATTTTAGCAGTGCATCCTATGGTCACAGGAGACTCCCTTCTGCAGGCTCCCATAACCACACCATGAATAGACAGCCTCACCCGGGTCCCACATATCCAGAACCCTCCTTCTTCATTTCTCTTCCTTATAGTCATGCACTCTGAGCCCCATCCCAGTCCTTTTTAACATGCCACACACTAGACTCCTAGTAAACTCATGGTGGCAGATGCATGCTTGCCCTGTTTCCAATTTCCCTGTGTCCCACCAGTTGTAAATGTTCCAAGTTTCCAAAACCCATCATACCATCCTAACCTCACCTAACACTATACCCTATAGGTTTCTCCATGCTTGCCCCTTAAGCTATTATACCCACATCCAATAGGTCCCACAATTCTCCTCCAATATAAACCCAGGGCACAGCCTCCTCAATGTACAATCTGAATGTCATGTATATATACAGGACAGAATAACTTGGAGAGCCCACACCCAAAGCTCCATCCAACTCAGTTTAAAGTGCCCACTTTCTCTGCTTCTGCTCCTGGATTGCCAACATTGCTAGATAAAGCTATGAAAATTGGGTCATCAAATGACTCCACTACAAATACAGTCACATCAATCTCAAACAGACCAGCCTTTTCCCACTTAACAGGCCTTTTATTCATTTAGTTTTGAGTCTGTCTGGCATTCACCGTAGCCTATCATAAAAATCCCTAACATCTAATCAGCTTTATATTGGCTTAGTGTTAACCAAACTTTTTTTCTAAGCATCTGGTAAAATTGTCTAAAAATAGACTCTGGGCTCTGTTGGGACTTCCTAAATCAGAATTTCCAGCTGAAAGGCTTGGTTATCTATATCAATGTTTCTCAAACTTTTTGATCTGAGGAGCCCTTACAAACTTAAAAACTATGTAGGACCTCAAAGAGCTTTTATTTATTTGGATTATAGCTATTGGTATTTAACATATTAGAAATTAAAATTCAGCAATTTTAATTATCTAATAATTAATTTAAAATAACAACCCCATTAACATTAACATAAATTACATTTTTATGAAAAAAGTAATTCTATTCTCAAAAATTTAATGAGTGGTATTATTTTACATTTTTCCAAACCTCTTTGATGTCTGCCTTAATAGCAGACAGCTGAATTCTTATATCTGCTTCTGCATTCAATTTGTTGCTATATGTTCTTTTGGCTGAAATATGGGGAGAAAATCTGGCCTCTCCTAGATCTGTAATTAGGAAAGAAAGGACCTCATGGACCCCCAAGAATCCTTAGACTACTCTTTGAGAATCACTGATCTGTATATTTAAGTCCCCAAGGAATTCTTATCAAGAAAATAGGTGGCAAACACTGCATTTTTCATGTGAGATATTACAAATCTCCATTCGTCTCTAGCTCTCAGCTCCAGACTGTTCCAGATCAGGCATTCTCTGGTCTCTCTCTGTAGATGAAACCTCCCTCATGTTTTACTAAGACCTAAGCCATCTAGTAGTAGCTTCCTAGCATTCATATTTTGGTATTGTTTAGTTTGGCCTCTTTCTTTCTTTCTTTTTTTCTTTTATTGGCCATTTGTATATTTTCTTTTTTTAAATTTTCTTAATTTTTTTGGCTGCATTGGGCCTTAGTTGCGGCTCACAGGATATTTCGCTGTGGCACACGGGCTTCTCTCTACTTGTGGCGTGCGGGTTTTCTCTCTCTAGTTGTGGCGCAGGGCTCCAGAGCACGTGGGCTCTGTAGTTTGCGGCATGCAGGCTCTCTTGTTGAGGTGCGTGAGCTCAGTAGTTGTGGCATGCGGGCTTAGTTGTCCACGCATGTGGAATCTTAGTTCCCTGACCAGGGATTGAACCCACATCCCCTGCACTGGAAGGTGGATTCTTAACCACTGGACCACCAGGGAAGTCCTGGCCTTTTTCTTTTAAAGAAAACAGTTTTTTGAATTTTTTATGGTGGTAAAATATATATAACAAAATTTGCCATTTTAACCATTTTCAAGTGTACAATTCAGGGCCATTAATTACATTCACAGTGTTATGTAACCATCATCACTTTCTATTTCCAAAATTCTTCATCACCCCAAACAAAAACTCTGAAACCTCATTACTTCCTCCTCCCAGCCTCTGGTGACCCCCTAATCTACTTTGTCTCTATGGATTTTCCTATTTTGAACATTTCATATAAATGGAATCATAGAATATGTGGTGTTTTGTGACTGGCTTCTTTCATGTAACATAATGTTTTGAAGGTTCATCCGTATTGCAGCATGTGTTAATACTGCATTTCTTTTTATAGGAATAGAATTGCTAGGAATAGCATTGCTGAGTTATATGGTACCTCTATGGTCAACCATTTGAGAAACTGCCAAACACTTTTTCAAAGAGGCTGTGCCATTTTCCATTCCCACCAACAATGTAAGAGGGTTCCAATTTCTTCATATCTTCACTATCACTTGTTATTTTCCATCTTTTTTTATTGTAGCAATCCTAGTGGATGTGAAATGGCATCCCACTGTCGTTTTGATTTGCATTTTCCTGTTGAGCATCTTTTCATGTGCTTATTGGCCATTCGTATATTTTTCTTGGAGAAATGTCTATTCAGATTATCTGTCCATCTTTAATAGAGTTTTATGTCTTTTTATTATTGAATTATAAAATTTCTTTATACGTGGGGAACCTGGTGCTAAACCATTCGTAGACAACCTGCTTCTGGGTCAGGGTTTCGTATGTAGCAGAGCAGCTCCCTTGCCACAATCTATTGAAAGTCAGCCCTCGACACAAGGGTTTGTAAAATAAATTTTAAAAAAGAGTATAAGATGAAATAGAAACAAATAAGAGACTTAAAAAGAAAAAAATGATTTCTTTATATATTCTGGACACAGTATATGGGATGAGGTAGAGACCCAACTTCATTCTTTTGCATGTGTATACTAAATGTCATGGCACCGTATGCTGAAAAGACTATTCTTTCCCCACTGAATAGTCTTGGCACTCTTGTGGATAATCAATTGACCATAGATGTATGGGTTTACTTCTCCATTCTCAATTCTATCCATCTATGTATGTGTCTATCCTTATGCTAGTACCACACAATCAAAATTACTGTAGATTTTTTGTAAGTTTTGAAATCATGATGTAGGAGTCCTCCACTTTGTTCTTCTTTTTCAAGACTGTTTTGGCTATTCTGGGCCCCTTGCAATTCCATATGAATTTTAGGATCAGCTTGTAAATTTTTTACAAAGAAACCATCTGGGATTTTGATAGAGATTGTGATGAATCTGTAGATCAATTTGGGGGGTGTTGCCATCTTAATAATATTAAATCTTCCAGTCCCTGACCATGGGACGTCTTTCCATTTATTTAGGTCTCCTTTAATCTTTTTCAAGCAGGCTGTAGACTCATTTTCCCTTTCTTCCTCTTTCAGATAGTGTTCCTCCATCTCTGAAAGTTATGTCCTTCCTCTGCACGCTTGATTCCAACTCCTCCACATAGCCTTTCCCTTTCAATATGTCCAAATTTCTCTAGTTCTTAAAGAACTTCCTAAACATACAAGTAAAGGATGGAATCATTAAGGAAAAAAATCAAGAAGTTTGTTAACTGCTAAATATAAAAAAAATAATAAAATTAAAAGCTTAAAAAAACTGGGGAAACATTTGCCATAAAATTTTAAAAAGTTATTATCATTAACATACTGACTATAGGACCCATACAAATATATAACAAAAACACTAAGCTTCCAATCGAATATGGGTAAAGAAAATATACAGACAATTCACAAAAGAAGATATACAACTTGTAAAAATCATAAGCAACATACTTCAACCTCACAAGTAATTAATGAAATGCAAAACAGTGAAATATATTTTCCTTATGAAATTAAGAAAGTTTTTAAAAATATAATAATACTTAAAACCAGCAAGGGTGCAGAGAACTAGTTTCAATCATATACTGCTGTTGAGAAAATACTGATGATGCAACTTGATAATATAAATCCAGAACTTTACATTTTTCATGTTTTTTGACCCAGTAATTCTTCTAAAATGCAATCGATGTTCTTTGCAACATTATTTATAAAAGAAAAAGAAAACTAACTTTCCAACAATAGAAGAATAGCTACAAATTACAGTACATTATTGTGATCAATCATTCTGCAGTCCATGATAAATATTTTAATGACATAGAGATATTCTCTCAGGATAATTTAAAGGGAAAAGCAGAATATGGAATTGTATTACACTATGATCTCAATCATGTAAATATACCATACATACATAATATGAATAGAAAAAATAATAGAGGTAAAGGAGACAAAATGTTGAGCACTTGTCTCTGAGCAGTAGGTTTTTATGATCTTTATCTTCTATATTTTTCTAACTTTTCTACAGTGGGCATGTATAATTATCTATAGTGCCTTGAGGCCATTACAGTATTTAATCAGTCCCCCATCAATGGGCATTTAGGTTGTTTCTAGTCTTCTGTCACTATGACCAACATTCAAGTGAATATACTTAAACATATATCTTTGTGCACATATGTGAGTATATCTGTAAGATAAATTTCTAAAACTGAAATGTTCTGGGACAAATGTGATGAGCATTTTAAATTTCAGTAGTTAGTGCCAAATTATCCTTCAGTGAGGTTGTACCAATTTATACGACCACCAATAATTTATGAGGGTGCCTGTTTCCCCATGATCTTGTCAACAAAATAAACAATTGTTTTATCTTTGCCAATGAAACATAGATGAAAATTGTATTTGTTTTAGCTCATTTGCATTTTATGACTGAGATTAAGCATCTTTCTATTTGTTTAAGAACGATTTGCATTTCTTCAGATGGGGAGACTGACACCCAAAGAGGGTAATATATTTAAGGGCACATACCTAATTAGTGACAGAATCAAAACTGGCTCCATAGTTTACTGAACATCAATCCTAGACTCTTTGTATCACATCATTTTGTTTTTACCTGTACCACACATTACCACCTGATCGTATACTGCTCCAGTGTGCTGTCTTCATATCAAGATCATCAGCTCTATCTTTCCAAGCAGGTTGCAAGAAGTGCCATAAAAGAAAAAGAAGGGGCTTTGCAGGTGGCAGACTTGGATTTGAAACCCGTGTGTTCCACGTTCTTCTTCTGTGACCTTTGGCAAGGCTCAGTTTCCTCATCTATAAAAAGGTGGCAATAATACAGGACTAAATGACATTATGGGTGTAAATAACCTAGGATAGTGCCTGGCATAAAGATACTTCATAAACGGGACATAAACACACACATACATAGGCTTCTTAATGCCAGGATCTAGACCAGCAAGTTCTCTGTAACTTTTTATCATATCCAACACAGTGCAGGGTACCGAGTAGGTGCTAACAAATTTTCTTTGACTTGACTTGACTTGACGGGGTGGGTGGCTTACAGTGTAATAGTGTAATACGGTGATTGACTGCACAGTAATGGCTCAAAACCCTGAGGCTAACTGACAGAGAAAACAATCACGAGTCCCCACCCCCACCCCTGCCCCACACTCCCGACCTGCACCCACACTGCTCCTCAAGGCAAATCTGGATGGGAAGGGCAGAACTCCTAGGCTAATGAGGCCGAGCCCTCTAGCAGTTTTGATCACTTTTAGGAGTTTAGTGGCAAATGTACTATATGAGCTATATGGTGGGAAGCAACCTAAGGAAATGTAACATGGTCAGATTTGTGTTTTAATAAGATCATTCTGACTGCAGTGTGGAAGATGGATTGTATGGGTGGGGAGACTAACCAAGAGGCTACTGCAGTTATCGCATCAGGAAGAGATCAGAGTTGGGGAGCTGGAGGTTGAAGGAAGGTATAGGAGAAAGAGGGGATGATGGATGGAGCCAAATCTCTAAGGAAGAGGGAGGAACTTGGCTCCATAGCACAGGTGGAAGAATTCATTTATTGACAGAAGGGAGACACTGAAACACGAGAGAAGGGAAAAGGAAAGGTAAGTTTTTGAAGGAGACTGGGTGGAAAGGTGGTCGAGAAGTTCTGACTTGATGCTCTTGTCATTCAAAGTGAACTGGGAGGCACCATCTCCTGAGCATGGAGAGGAAGGTAGTAGGCAGCTGATTAGGGACACTTAGAAGGGTTTCTAGACAGCTGAATTTAGAGATCATGACTTTGTTGTGACTCCAGTCCATAGAGTTGTGGGCTTTTCTTTTTGAGAAAAAGTTATATGGTTATGGTGATTTGGATATCATGGGTTCCTGTCAAGAAAGTATTGATATCTTTGTGGAGGAGTAGGAGTAGAAGGCATATTGCTGGACCTGAGGAATGAAGAGAATGGTGAGGGGAACTGTAGGCAGCAAGTACAGACCACGCTTTCAAGAGGTTTAGCAGAAAAGAGAAGAAGGGAGATAGGGCCATGGCTTGAGGAAGAAGTAAATAAAGAACACTTTGTGTTTATTTTTAGGGTAGCAGAGACTTCGAGGTCTAAAAAAGATGCTATGTATGTACTTTAATGGAGGTCATACAAAGTAATGTTTAAGAGCACAGGCTCTGTAGCCATCAGTGCCTGGGTTCATATTCTGGCTTTGCCATTTTTATTCAAAATTAATTAAAGTCACCTAACCTCTTTGTGCCTCAGTTTTCTCAATGGAAAAATGGGAAAAATTACGGTAACTACCTCAGGATTCTTGCAAGTAATAAATGAGATAATATTTCTAAAACACTTAGAACAGTAACTAGAGTATGGTAAGCACTTGATAAGTATTAGATTATTATTATTATTTAAGCAAAACGCACATGCAGGATATGATTGGGTTTGTTTTGCTTTTGGCAAACCTTTTTCCTTATTGTAAAAGTGATAGATGTGCCCTTTTTTAAAAGTAGCTTTTGAAAAATTATACAAGTATTTTTTTGCTACAGAAAAATCAGAAAATAAAGATTAGCAAAAAATAAGAAAACAAAATTCCCTATCATCTTTAACATTCTGGTGTATATCATTCTGGACATTTTTCTATTCATTCAATAATGGTTTTCAAATTGTCTTTCAGTATGTGTGCCCGCATACAGCAAGGGGTCAGGCAAGTACTTTGGCTGAGCTTTTGAGCTTTGTCTCTGTGGCAGCTAGGGTTAATTACCCTAATACACGTGCTTGCCTCACTTTCCTTAACCCCCTACACACACACACAGGGAAGGCCAGACTCGCTGTACTCTGCCTCAGCCCCTGATTCTGGGGGCCCAGCATATGAGAGACCTAAGCCCTCCATCTGCTTGAAAGGAGAGGGGCGCTCAGACACCTTCTGTGAGGCTCTGGTTCTAGAAATGACCACCTTCTGGTTCCCCTATGCAGAATGCAGATACTCTAGCTCTGATTGTCCTAGATCCGCTGTCCTCTTGCTCCTCAAAGTGTGGTCCCTGGACCAGAAGAATCAACATCACCTGATAGCTTGTTAGAAATGCAAATTCTTGGACCCTACCTCAGACCTACTGTATCAGAATCTAAAGTTTAATGAGCTCCCTGGGTGATTTGCATACATTAAAATTTGAGAAGCACTGGACTAGCACAGGTCCTTTCAATTCTAGGAATGAAGATTTTCCTAAATGTTCTTGAACATTAGAAATTTCAAGACTTTCCCACCAAAAGTTTTACCTTTCCTTAGGCCATTCTACTTCATGGAACAGCTGAGCTTTGTGGATTAACAATAGGCCCAATGCTTTCCTCAGGATTCCAAGTGCATACCATTCAAACATTAAACATCTTTATGATCAAACTCAGTAGCCGGCAGATGGAACCAGGGAAAAGACTAAATAATTCTGATCCTAAGGGGGGATTCAATTTCTTCTAAGTACACAAGGTCAAACAATTTCCTCTCAGAAGAGAGGAAATTATGTTATCTGGCTAATGTGGGCCATGCAATCAGGGAATGAGTTCCCACCATCAGGTACAAAGGCATAGCTTCTGTGGGATGTTTCTGCCCCTGGTTTCTATACACCCTCCTAAGTCAGAAATGAGAAACTTCTATCAAGGGTCACTCACCCACTGATGTCGATTAAACAGGTAATAAATGAAGGGGGCCCTTGAGTAGAAAGCAATTTTTTCAGTGCAATGAACTATATAACTTATTTCTTTTTAAAAACCATGAACAGAATATGACCTTATTCCATAAACATAATAGAGAATTACAAGATGTACTTCAGTTCTTTGTTATGGCCAATTAAGAAATAGGGACAGAAGTCAGGAAGAGGGGCTTCCCTGGTGGCGCAGTGGTTAAGAATCTGCCTGCCAACGCAGGGGACATGGGTTCGAGCCCTGGCCCGGGAAGATCCCACATGCCGTGGAGCAACTGAGCCTGTGTGCCACAACTACTGAGCCTGTGCTCTAGAGCCCACATGTCACAACTACTGAAGCCCATGCACCTAGAGCCCGTGCTCCACAGCAAGAGAAGCCACTGCAATGAGAAGCCCGTGCACCGCAACGAAGAGTAGCCCCTGCTCACCGCAACTAGAGAAAGCCCACGCACAGCAACAAAGACCCAACGCAGCCAAAAATAAATAAATAAATTTATATTAAAAAAAAAGAAGTCAGGAAGAGAGAAGGGCGACTAAAGAAGGGGAAGGAGAAAGACAAAGAGACCCAAAGAAAAAGGCAGAGAAACAGACATACATATACATTTAGGGACACAGAAACAGACATTGATGGTATTGACATTGCCATAATTTTCTCAGGTAATATATGACCACCAAGACATTCACACACCAATTCATCAAACTATCTCATACTTTTTCTGTGTCAGGTGCTGAGGATATTAAAGTGAGCAAAATAGACAGGGTTCTGCCCTTAAAGAGCTCACATATCTAGCAGGGGAGCAAGACATTAATCAAGTAATCACACAAATAACCATTTGATTAGTTTCTTGTTTCTGTTGTAACAAATCACCACTAATTTAGTGGCTTACAACACCACCTGTTTATTATCTTACAGTTCGGCAGGTAGGATAGAAGTCTGAAGCAGGTCTCACTGGGCTAAAATCAAGGTGTTGGCAGAGCTGCGTTCCCTTTTGGAAATTCTAGGTGAGAATTCTTCTCCTTGGCCTTTCCGAGCACCACCAGGAAAAAGGCCACACACATTCCTTGCCTCATGACCCTTTCCAACCACCTTCAAAGCCAGCAGCATTGCATCTCTCTGAACCTCTCGTTCCTTGTCACACCTGCCTGTAACTCTACCTCTGCCTCCCTCTTCCACTTTTAAGGACCCTTGTGATTACATTGGACCCACCAGATAATCCAGGAGGTGCTCCCATTTCAAGATCAGTTGATTAGCAACCTTAATTCCTGCAATCTTAATTCTCCTTTGCCAAGTAACTTAACATTCACAGGTTCTGTGATTAGGAGGTGGATATCTTTGGGGGATCATTATTCAGCCTACCATGCCATTTAATTACAATTTGTGTATTCCAGAAACTATTGGCTTAAATGGGGCTTTGACCTTCTGTGCACAAGTACAGAAGCATGGCATTTCCTAGAACTATCCTGAGTTCTGTTCTTTGCTGCCTACATGTGTTTGTGTTTGTGTTTGTGTTTGCTGTTTCCTCTGAGATGCCCTTCTCCTCAGTCTCTGCATGTCCATATTCTAGCTCTTTTAAGGCCTTGCTTGAATGGTACCTAGACTTTACCAGGTGGAAAAATGAAAAATAAACTTAGTTCAGAATAGTTCTATCTTTAGGATTCTCAATTGGTGCCTAATTGGACTTGTGAGGAAGCCACTGTATTAAAAATGAGTTCTGATATCTTAAAACAAGAATTTCAAAGTACTCACACTGGATTTTTCAGACACTTCTATTTGGATCACAGAAGGAAATGAAAGGATAAAGCTAAACCCTCTAGGCACCACCGAAGAGAGACAGAAGGAAGTGCCCTGAAAACAAGCTTGTTCAATGGCAAAAACAGAATCCTGCCTCTTCCAGTTAGTCATGTGCCACTGAGTGAATAATTTAATTATTTTAAACCTATTTCCTCATCTGTAAAACACAATTATAAAAGTGACTAGTCATAGTGCCTGACACATAATAGGCATTCAATAAATATTGCTATGCGAGAGAAGATTCAGAGAGGTGAAGTAACTTGTCCAAGTTTATAAAAATAGAACCTGGCTCCCAAATTCTAGCATATTAAGATCATTTTGCTGTTTCTTAGTTCTTTGGAAATATGACTATTCATGATCCTTCTGGCACATCTCTATAACTCAAGAATAGTTAGTTGCCCCTATCCTGACAGATGTCACTACACTAACACAGAACTTTCTGTTTTGTTCCCTTGTGAATACAGCAGCATTTCTCATTTGAAATAGAGGATTTTGAAGTACTTGGTACATCAATCTACCTCATCTGAGGAAGGCTGAATTATTCCATCCTTGGCTCTGAAGGACACTGAGATCCAGAAAGCAGAACAGTGCTTCCAGATCCTATTGGTCTAAACTGTGCTGAGTGTGGTGAAAGAAGAAACAAATAAAGATCCCATTGTACAGTTATCACACAGGAATTTGTTTCCGTCATCTTGGTTCACATACCCCTCTACTTCCCACAAACAGTTCTCATTTTAAAGTTTAGTTCAGTACCAGTTATTCTGAAAATTTGCTTAACGTGGTCTGACAGATTGAAAAAAAATTGAATTGGAATACAAGTGTAATAGGAAGCATCTGAACAGAGTGGAATGAGAAGTGGAATAGAGGCTAGAAGACATGGGTGCCCTTGGGTATCTCTTCCCCTCTCTGGACCTTTGTTTTTCCCGACTATAAAGGGAGAGGGATAGGCTACAGGGTCTCTAAGACCCCTACCATCTTTAGCACTGTATGATTCTATAATTATAGAATTATAATTATAATTCTAATGTATAATTTATTATAATAAAGTATAATTTATAATAAAGTATAATTTATAAATTACAATTCTATAATTATAGAGTAATTATCCCATATTCTATAATTATAGAATATTCTATAATTACAATTATAAATTATAATTCTAAATGATAATTTAAAAATTATAATTCTATAATTCCCCTACACACACACAGACACTGAGGTATTAGAATATAAAGGGATGTGTGTGTGGTGAGGTGTGGGGAGATGATAGTTTGGAGAAAGGGAAAAAAATTGCAGGCAGGTACTTCATTTGAGCTTAGCACATACGGTGGAGTGTGCAAGATATGGAAAGATAGGACAGAATCACTTGCTAATAGAAAAATAGGTTTACTTTGCTAAGGATAGGGTCCAAGCAAGCCTGTATCACTAAAGCCTTTGAAGGCCAACCTCTATGCTGTATATTATTGAAAACCTACCAAGAGCTGGTAATGAACGAACAATACCTCAAATGATTTATATTAACCATGTTTCTTTTTCTTTTTTGTTTGGTTTTGTTTTCATTGAAATGTATTCAGCGGGCCAGACACAAGCTTCTACCTGCTTTGCTACTGGCAGGTGGGGACAAGCAGCTACAGAAAAAAATGATCACTATTTCACTCTTCTATTAGTTTTTGTAGTTTTTGTCACAAGATTTGACTATTATAAAACCTGCATCTCAAAAAGTATGCCATATGCGTTGTTACGTAAGAGTCAATATAAGCAAATATTGCCTCCTACTCACTATAAACTTTGTCCAGACCAGACAATTTAAATATCGGCCTAATTTGGGCTTTACAGTTATGAACAATCAAATGGGAAGTTACCAATTATTTGCTTAAAAGCTGACTTTACAAAAGCGGATTTATATTTATCTTGATGTTTTGTCATGTATAATATATAACCCAATCAGGTGACAAAGCTGTAAGAATCAGATCCTTAAACATGTTTTTTCATTTTCTGCAGAGTTCCAGAAGCAGTAAGAAACACAGCTCTGAGAGTGCCCCTGGGCAAAAGATAGAGGAGGTTACAGCTTGTGGAAGTGGTAATTAGAGCCAATTACAACTTGACTTACCTGCTTTGTCATTAAAACGCCTGTCAGACCTCTCATTTTTCTAAGCAGAGGAAAAGAAAAGGTATAGCTTAGTAGGGGAGAGGGTTAGCTAAAGGGAAGGGATTTCTAATTGTTCACAAACTTACTGTGTAACTTTAGATAAACATTGCCTTTTGGCTTCAAACTGTGCTTTGCTCACAGCTAAACCCTAACTCTTGGAGCTGAAAAGGACCTCAAGAAATCACCTGGTCCAGTCTCCTGCCTTCAAGAAAGTAAGGTATTATTATAGTCCCATTTTCCAAATGAGACATGAAAGGCTCAGATAAATTGACTAGAATATGTCTTCTGCATCCTAAGTGCCAATAGATTTGATTTTGGTCTTTTAGCTTAACTGTCACGAGGAAAATGTAACTATTCTCCTCACTTTTCTCACAGATATGTTGTACACAGGCTAACACGTAATAAGCACAAAGCACTTTGAAAATAACAAGGGAAGATTATAAATATAACATTACCAACTGAGATACTAGCCCTTGGAATGGATGGGTCTCAAGGAAAAGTAACAGGAATGGATTTAGCCCTTTGAAGAGTTAGCTTGAGGAAAGATGTAGAATTACACTCGACTTAAATGGACCAAACTCACTTTCTGCAAATAATGTATACGGGTTAATTAGGAGTAACGAAAAATTGTGAAAGAACATGAATGCCACTAATGCATTTATCACTATGTTTGAGAGGGTAAACAAAGAGTAAGTGAACTTTTGCATGTAAAATCAGAAATCCTGAACAAATTGGGCTCCTTGGGGAAGGGTAAAAGGAAATAAGGTTTTTCTTACAATTTAAGAAGTTCACTATCCTATACAAGCTCTGATGACTGTGCCTTTTGTCCTTAAAATTGTCAGTAGTCTGGTCACTGAATGCCTAATTATCCATCTTCCTGTCTGCAATCTTTCTTCACCTAACCATTCAAATTACCCCTGCCCAAATCACTATCTTTACCTGCTACTTTGAACACATCTGCTCCCTCACAAACCCTTGTTATCCTCCGTATTGAATTACTCATTCAGGATTTCAAGGTCCTCCATCAATCCACTCCAATCTAGTCTGTCTTTCCCGATCCTTCTCTAACCTTTGTTCTTTTTCTTTCAATACTACACTTTCTCCTCATATACCTGAAACAAATCCCATCCTTGCATCTGATAAGTCATCTCTCGTCACCTTTCTTGAAAACCAGCACATATCTGATGTGAGAACTATAGGCAGGGGGCTGAGTCTACTTAATAGGTAGAAGTCTCTCAGTAGTCATCTGATATGATTACCCAAAGGAGATTGGAGCCAAGCTCCCCCTCCCTTAACGTGTTTCTATCAGGGAGGAGAAGTGAGGGCATAATGTTCAGGAATAGAATGCGGAAGAGTGCTGCTGGGTAGACTGCTTGGAAAATGTGGCAGTTCTGAGTATTAAAAGAGGAGTATTTTAGGATTTGTCTCACCCTTTCATTCCTTTAAAGCTTTATCTTTATTGTTTTTAATAGAGGTGTCAATTTATATGCTGCCTTCCTTGTCACACATCCCTTGGTGAAGGTATGCAGTGGTCACTATCAGAAAGACAGATCCCTAGAGTGGGGGGAGGAAGAGTGATTTCCATAGTCAGCCAAGTAGGCACAATGGTTTCAGGAAGGTTATTCCAAAGAGAGGGTGGCAGTATATATTGTATAGAAATTTTATGGTAGTACATACTCTAGGGAGTAAAACTAGGGGCCGCAAAGGCCATTCCCTTATTAGATCCAACATGAGTGATGTGGGCAGTTTGGTTACCTGGCAGATACTGAGCTTAGAAACAGTATATATTTTGGCTTTTAAATTTTTATTCACTTCCATATAACAGCATATATAAAATGTTGCACAGACAAAAAGCATTTCTGGTCACTCCTTTGAGATTGGCAAACATTACATACTTTTGAAAAAAAAATCAACGGTGGAAGAATTTTCATCTCTAAGGGTAGATTTTATTTGGAGATAGCCAAAAGTCACTTGAGATTAAGTCTGGTGAACTAAGGTGGGGAATAACCTGAACATAATTTTTCGTGAAATAAGCACGTAAAAGGATGACCTATTTTACTGTTAAAATATCTCACAAAATGCCACCCTCAAAGGAAACGATTTTTACTGGGGTATGTAATTAATTCTTTAAAGTTTTGTTTAGGGTACAGAAATATGTATCTGATTTTATGATACTAGAGGGAGAATGGGCATAGCTAAGGGAAGACTACAAAATATTCACCTTCTTTGGAGGTCACGTAACAAGGTTTCCATCAACCTGCTATTGCTCCGGGATAGTAAGCAGCTTTTGTATCAAGTGTGGAGTTGTAGCTCTGCTTGACTTAAATGAGTGACGCAGCAGTTGGGAAGCAGGAAATGGTACTGGATTACACACAGACAACCAAAACTAACACAAACACACATAGACTTCCTGGGATGTAAATTATTTTTGAGATTTGAGATCTCCTTTTACAGAATTTAGTATATAACAGATTTAAAAACCAAACTTCTTGACCTCCCAATATTAAATAACTAAATGTGCAAAAGAACCACCATTAAATAGCACATAAAAAGCTATACATTTTCTATGAAACAATATGTGCACAGATTTTCAAAGCTGTGAAAATGCAATAAAGAGCACAACACATTTTGGTCACTTTATTAAATGACATTAAATAGTTTAAGTTTCAACTACTAAACAGCACTTTGAATGGTGAAAACACAGATAGTATTATTGTCATACTTGAATGCTTTTCTTTAAAAACACAATTCCAGTCCTTATATATATTACAAAACAGCCTTAAAGGAAGAAGTGACATCTTTTCTACAGTACTTAAGATACTCAATACGGAACTGAAAAGCAGTCTAACAGAAACAAAGGCAAGTCTTCACAGCTGTATGATTTCAGCAGCCAAAGCTGGATGATGGACTGAAACATTACTATACAACTGGGACAAAACATATACAATATCACAATACTAAGCAAAAACGCTTTACACCCAAAGAAATAAAACAGGTTACAAAATGTGGAGAATTTAGCAGGCAAAACTGTATTACAAGCAACATTTTAAATCGTCATTTTTTAAGCCATTGCAACTATTTAAAACATCTAAAACAAATATAAAAATGAGCCTTTTAGTATCTTATTGATGTGATTTTGTCTTTAAATATTTGTTAAAGCTTGATGTTATACTCAAAGTACATATTATGTAGCTAAAATGTCAAGTGAAGAAGAGTATGCAAAGTGGTCCAAGTTTTATCTCAAACTTTCTTATTTCCAAATCATTCTTCTATGTATTATCCTTTAAGTCATAGTTTCATTAATGATGAAAAAGGTTTAGAAGGTTGCCTAAAATTTTGACACCTATGTCTTTGAGCAAGCAATCAGACCATGATGAAAGTTCACAGGTCTAGTAAATCAGGTTTAAAGTATTCTGGACTTGTAGAAATACCAACTGATAACAGTTGGCCAAAGTATACTGTCTTCAAATATTTATCTCATAAATCTTGTCTCTTTCATTTCTTCTAAAGTAAAAACACCCCCCCCACACACCAATTGAATGAACTTGATTATATGGCTGGCATAATATCCAAATACATGGAATTTGTTAGTGATAACTCACCACGGGAAGGTGGAGGGTGGATCCACCAAACCTCAAAATTCTATATGACAAACTTAGTACTCTTGGATGTTTACCACTAGTTTTTCATGATCAAAGTGGAAATCTCTTAATCATCCTAACAATTCAAAAAGTTTTAGCTAATGTTAAACTCATTCCTCATTCTAATCCAGTGATACCTAGAGCAAATCCTCCACCCAGCTTTCTCTTTTTTGGAATTCGTTGGCCATTTCCACTACATGTTACGTCACCATCTCAAAAATAGTTTTGCCATGTTGAGTTGACTCTCATAGTCTAACAATCTTTTTCTTTAAGAAACTCAAGCAACCAAATTGTACATGAATAAGCTTATAAGTCATTTTTACAGGCCTGGATTAAGAAAAATGACAATGTAATGACTTTCTAGTAAAACCTCATAAAAGGGCATTAGAGATTAATTAATTTTGATCAGAAAATTGCCTCACAGATCTAAACTGAAAAAAAAATCGAGCTTTGAAACATAATTTACGTAAGAAAATGTAGTTGGGAAAAAAGAACATACTGATGAGAGAAAAGAAGAGCATAGAAGCCAGTGAACCTTATCTTTAGGAGGAATTATTTCACAATACTGACAGTACTGGGAATTGTTTTAAAGCACATTCCTCATGTGAACTTAAAGTCAGCAATGGTTCTGCCATTTTGATGTTGTTTATAAAACAGGGTGTGAAGCTAACAACCACAACATCATCCTTAACCTCCTAAAATGCTAGAACTTGATTTTGTTAGTCCACATCCCACTGCCAGCAACAGGATGAAGCACTAGCACTGACACCAAGCAGTTAAGAGATGTGCTTTATATTAGTGCCAGGAGAGAGAAAATTCTTGTGTGGAAGATAATCCACAACCCTGAAATTTTACCAGTAATTATTTCAGCACGTATAACTGAAAATAAAAAATGGCAGAAAGACTACAGAAGAAAAAGGAATTCTCTTCTTAAGCTGTACTTAAGGCTGTTTATACAATGCTAAGATAACTGCAAGACTCCTCCAAGTTTTAGAGCAGTAGTATTTAAGAATATTGCACACAATTCTGTGTCAAAGATAACCCTTAGTTTCTAATTTTCAGTCACAGACACGATAAAGTAGGAGCCTAGTTTCAGACTTCAGTCAAAAGAACATTAAAACCATTTCAATCACTTTAATCAAGAAATGGATTAATACAAAAGTATTTCGTAACTTGAGGAATCAACTCTAAGAACTCAGCTGTGTGTTTTTATATGTAAAGAATGAATATATAAATCTGTATTCTTTCATAAATCCATTAACTTATGACAATTTTATGGTCGCTAAAAGCAGGCATAAAAATTTAGAGAGGAAATCTGTGGAGTTGTTACTGTTATGGAAGGACTTGTTTTCACTGAAAACAATTTGAAAGATCTTCTGTACTCAGTGTGTGTAAGAAGATTCTAGGCAACATCACTGACAAATGTCAGGAAGAAATGGTATGCCCTATTAAAAAAATTTAAAACTAATATGGAAGATTGCCATTTAAGGGGAACAAAGTATTTATACAGTTGAGTTCTGTTAAGTCATTGATTCCTAAAAAAATAAAAGATCTTTCTATGATTTTAGCAATCTTTTAATCTTTTAGTGCAAAATCACATTGATTTCCCTTGGGAAGGTCCCGGATTTTTGCTTCTCATTGGGGGTGGTGCACGCTGTAATGGTGGTGGCTGCATACCACCAGCCACTGACTGATACATTCCTCTCATATCAATCTGCTGGTAGTTAGAAGGATTCATGATTAAATTTGGAGGCTTTGGCATCATGAGGTGACCCAGTGTTGCTTGTTGATAAGTCATTTGCTGCTGTTGCTGCTGATTGTACTGCTGCTGGAGCCTTCGGTTCATAAGTATTCGCTGAACACAGCTGATTAACTAAAGAGAGAAAAGAGAGCTGTTACAAGTGCATGACCTGTCTCAAAGAGGCAGTATCAAGTTTTGAGTTAAAATCAATTTGTTAAGGGGGTACCATACCAAAAGGGAAACACATTATTGTTATCACCATTACTAATTTGATGGCATTCACAGGACCATTACTGTAGAAACCGGTTAGTAACACCATTTAGGGCTAAATTCTCTTAATGACTTGACTATTGTAGTGCAAGCAGCATTTAGGTTAGTTGCCATAGTAACCCATCCTGCACTGTGATTAGTCTCAAGTATTAGTTACAGCACTTTTTTGTCAAGTCTCCTTTCTTTGTCATTCTTTTGAATATTTCACCTGATGACAGACAAACAGTTTTAGTGACAAACACCCAAGGGAAAAGGCACTTGCAGTGGGAATAATTCCTACTTGGAATGGCTCAAATTTCCTAAGATAATTTAAAACCACATAATTCTACAGTGCTTTCTAAGTAAAATTCATGCCACAGAAATTGATTCCCTGGTGTCAAGAGTTGAAATTTCCCAGTGCAAGGCAGATGGCTGGCAAAGACCATGCTAGGAAAGATGATCAAGGATCCTGGAATATGCTAGTCTTTTAAAGAATTACATAATTTAGTAGGAACCTGTGTCATGTATCATTTATAGCTCCACTTTTTATCTCAAATTAAATATATTAAAAAGTATACATATTTGTGGAAGTTGTTTTAAAATAGTAAATGTGGTAAAAAGTCTGGCAAAAATCCCTTTTTAGATGTCCAGAATATACGAAAATAAAATTATAGGGAAGAGAGTCTATGTAAACTTCAAGGAGACCCATTTGGGAAGTTGTTGCTCCTTTGCAACAAAAGACATTACCTTTATTTGACATTACTAGGTTTTTGGATAAAGTTTCTCTGGGAATAACCAATGACCATCCATCCGTCCATATGAGGGAATGGTTATTGACACAGATGTCACACAAACCGATTATTATAAATTCAAGAAAATTAAACATAACCTAGAGATAGTCCAAATTCTTACCATCTGTTGTTTTGTCAATACGTCATTGTAGATTGCTTCTCTTCGTTTAACATCAAGCTCCTGGCTGGCTTGTCTACTTAATGCTAACGCCTGTACCTGGGCCTCTGAGAGATTCATGTTTTCCTTCCACTAAAAGAAAAGTTTCTATTTACTCCTTATTGCAGTAGAGTTGAGAAAAAATAATTAAGGTACTTAAAGATACTGAGGATTTTTTAAGTTTTTTTTTTCCTTTTCCTTTACTCTTTTCTAAAGAAGACAATGATGTAAAAGCCGGGTACTAAGTTGTCCACTATTGTACAAAGGTTACCTATGTCTGGAATAAAACTATTTGGATTTAATTCATGCAACTGGTAATTAAAGTACATTTATGTAAACAATGCACACATTTCTATGATTAACTGATTTCCAAATTCTTAGATTTTACATTTCTCTTTTGTGCCAACATCCAGGTAAAACTGAATTACATATAGCTTGGCACTATTATCCAGTTTATTAGTATTTTACTGTTGCAAATCACGTTATAAGGATTACGCTCTTTTCCCCATGGAAGTAGTGAGTCAAACAACAATTAAAAATTAAAACAAATGGAGGGGGGAGAACACAAACTGCAAGTTGGAATAAACAACTGCCAATTAACTTACTACAGCTGAAATTATATCTTCAAGAGGCTGAATCCTCACTGCTGTCACACTGTTTGTTGCTTCCACAACTTTTTCTCTTCCCTGATTAATGAGGTCCTAGAAGAATGCAAGAAATAACTTTATAAGGGCATGTAAAAGAAAGCATAGTTTTAAAGTATAGGGATCCTTTCTCTTGCCAATTTATAGCACTTGGTCTTAAAACTCTTTAAATAATTGAAAAGAACAGCAAAATTCAGCATCAATAAAATGGAGTAAAACTCATCAGTGAGGGTCTTGTTAGGAAGATAAAAGTTTGGGTTCTATTGCACCAATATTTTAATAATTTAAATGACTCCATAAGCACATTTTAAAAAGAAAACCACAGATTAAATTATTAAATTATTGGTATATTAAAACCTAGTCCTTCTTATTTAAATCATAACTGATTCTAGTTTTCAATTACTTATTTCAAAATACTGTGCATTATCGTATACTTAATGTTGCATCTACACTGCATTAGAATATAAATCAATGTGTGTATTTATCCTGTTTATTCAAAATATTTTATAACTGAAGAAAGTGCTATTTCCCTAGCCAGTCAGCTGCTCTATTGTTCCTTAATTAAAATTATTCAAACTACATTAATTCAAGGCCTGATTCCCTTGTGCTCTGAACAAACCACATTTTATTATACTATGCTGGTTCAAAAAGGTCAACAAATAAAAGAAAACTTTCTTGGTCTATTCAGAGGTAATCTTTTGGAGAATGTGATATTCCAGCATAGGGAACCTTCAACAACAGGGCATTTGAAATTGCCTTTAATTCAAGTTAAACTACTTTTGTACTTCACAACATACCTCCAGCTGTTGATTACTCATTGCTGACAGGGCTCCCAAATTGAAAGGAATATAAGGAGTTTGAGAGTTGAAACTGACAGGGGGTAAATTGGTCCCAGTTGGTATGTTGAAACGCATGGTCAGTCCCTAAAAACAAAAAAATATGCACTTTCCACATTGTGATTTAAAACTTGAAATTCTACATCACCTACTGGTTTAGAAAAAAATCCACATTCTCAGATCTAGGAAATTATTAACACTCTTTCACACACAAACAAAACACCCTTTTCACCCGAAACCAAGATCTTCTTACATAGAAAGCTTTAACCCCTAAAGGTGTACTCTTTTTCTGATAATTCCCACAGAATGGGGCAACTCAGAGAATTCTGATGAGACTACTAAAATCACAACGTTAAAGAAGTTTGGTACAATAAGTTTAAAAAGGATTCAGGCATTAGGATAAGGTTTCCCATATGCTCAGGCATATTTTTGCTCAAGTGGGGGTGGTGTTTAAAACAGATGTGGAACTATTTTAAATAAAGTTGCTGCTGGAGATTGACACTAATGCCTAATAATGGAGTCTTTCTGTGTTCTGATAATCAGTCAAAACTTAGATTTCATGGTACACATGCTAAAAGCAACATTTACTCCTACCTCCAAACTCTAAGCTCCTATATGTCTGTTACTACTGTGAGGGTGTTGATGGAAGTTAAGTGATGCTAAATATATAGCTTCCCACTAATCTCTCAATTTAGCAAGTGCTAATCAGAAATGAGGTTACTACTCTTTAAGGGGAAAATATTTTCTTCTCTCCTCTCCTCCCACTCTATCACCAAAGGTACCGAAAAGCCCATAAACAGAGTCTCCTACTTGGAGACTCTGTTCCTGAAGATTCACTACATTACTACCTGTTCCAAATGTGACGTTTTTCTTCCCCCACTGTTCTTTTAAATGACTAACATAAAAAAAAGCATTTCAAATGAACTACCTTCTTCTCTGCTTCATACTCAGCCCAAGCTGCTTTTCTTTCTTCTTCAGTCAACTCTTCTTCTTCTTTGTGGTCCAAAAGAGAATCATGTTCATGATATCCTACAATGTGTTCTTTATGTATTTGAAGAAGTTCTGCAAGTATGGTGTCCTGTTTAGAGGGGTTGAAATAATAATTATTTTCTCCCTCTGGATCATATCTCCATAGTTCTTTGGTCTACTGTTAGACTAGAAGCTAGAAACTGGCTGCTATACATATTTCTGATATATATGATAAATTACCTAGAAAACATTCACAATACATGCAACACCAGCCTCTTACGTAAGAATGTTATGTTTATATAGCATGTTTTAGGGGCTCAATTTTTTAATGACTACTTTTCATCTTTCAAGGTTTTTTCCTCCAACTTTTTTCTAACTTTTTCATATGCATTTTGTTTTGTGCTTTGTTCTGAGTTGATAAAAAAATGCTAACAGAAGTCTGCTTAACTCAGAGATAACACTGAATGAATGTGCTAAAAATCATGGCTACTCCTGTTCTTACATGTTTAACAACTTTATTTTCATAATCACTTCAGCTACCAACCACTATACTAACAAAAACTAAATTTAAATTAATCAAAACAGCTACAGAACAGTTTAACTGGAACATACAATCCTTATATTTCAATTGTAAGAAGGTCAAATATAAATTACACTGTAAGGACACATGGTTCAAATTTAAACTGATATACACTGTTTATCAATTTATTATCATAGTGTCTTTTTTAAAAGTCATAATGTCTTAAGCCAGTCTTTTAAGGTTAAAAAAACTAAAAGCTTAAAAATTGGGATCATTTATATACTCAGTAAGAACACCAAACTCCTGCTCTGTGTGATTATGATTATGAGAGAGACACACACAAACGGAGATTTGGGGGGCAGGGGGTTAAAGTGAACCATGGGTATGTTGCTAATAAAAAATTAAAATATTCACAAGTTGTTTATTAAGAAATAAAAGATGAAAACCTGGATATATAAAAGGCAAATTAATTCACTTTACAAAAGGATTTTCCATAGCTTCTAACAGCAAGTTTCCTTAGAACACACTTTCTAAATTGAGTGTGAACTTAGTGAAAGAACGTAAATAATATTTGACTGGCCAAAGGAAGGTACAGCGAGGTATATAGCACATTAAATTTAAACTTAATCTGCATCTAATAATGCTTAATGCCTCCATAAGTTTAGCATAGACTTTTGTCTATGAAAAGAATTTTGTCTTTACATCTTCAACCATACCTAGAGTATAGCGTCCAACACAGGGTAGGGGCTCAAATGTTTGTTAAATAACTCAAGATGAAAAATTCAGCTCATGAGGCCCTAAGTTTTTTTCTGTACAAGAGCAAATGCTGACACCAATTCCAAACATTCTGATATTTGGCATCATGTTAACAAACTTTTTATCTTGCTACCTCAATAAATAATCACTTCATAATTTCACGAAAGAAAAGGAACTGATTTTCTTAATGCATACAGCTGTAATTGAGATTTTATAATTCATTTTGAAGGCATGTGCTATTTCTTTCGTTGAAAACATTAAAAGACCATACAAGCAAGAGGGCTCAAGAAAGTCTACTGGTGGAACACATATATGTTAATAAGTTTATTCTTTTAAAATGTTAAGTAAACATTTCTCTCCTGCACCAGTGTAGAAGTCTGCCATCAAAGCTGACTTCTCTGGCCTATGACATATAGAACAGGTTTATCATCACTAGATAGATCTCCAAAGTTCAGAGTTACTGACCAGGCAGGCAGGGAGATAGGCCAGTCTGAATTAAATTCTGTTAAAAGATAATGCTTTCTTAGATGTGTGTCTCCCATGCTTACCCCCCAAGCATGACTCAGGAGAGAGGTATGTAATAAAACCAGATAACATTGACTAATATTTTTAGCAAGTGACCATGCCAAGTACAATTAGGAAAGTCAGCTGTTCTACAAAATACCAAATAAATTACAAGGTAGAAATGTTCTATAGATAGTCCCTAATTTTACTTCTGTCTAACAATAGGTGATGTTCTTAACCATAGTCAAAAATCACTTCATTTCTCTAAGACAGCAACCTAAGGGAAAGACCAGGAGAACTGTGTGCTAGGAACTGAATTTATTTTTCAGCTGTGTGGTTTCTCCGTAATACTGGATAATAACTTAATCTAGTTATGACTATAAGTTAAACATGGATGAAATATTCTACCATCACATATGTAACAGGATGAGATAAGAATAGCAGGAATAAATGAAATACCCAATTATTTGGAAATAAACACTATGTCAATCAAGTGTAATGTTTATTTCTCAATTATAAATACCGCGATCCATACATTAACTACTTTTTATGGTTAGAGAAAAACCTTTCCAGAAATGCATGTATGCAGTGTGCATACATGCACACACATACACACAAACACACCCATATACACCCTTTTAAAAAGTGTCTGTGATTTCAGGGAGCTTTATCAAGTTAGTCCTTAGCATCCTGTAATTTCAAAGTCCAAACTTATCATCTTGAAATTGGTAGAAACTGATGTCCAGAGAGGCAAAGTAACCTTTTTCCAATCACAGAGCTAAGGACTAGCTGGGACTAGAAGATAAATTTCCTGACTCCTATCCAGTGATCATTCTATCACACTGTAAAGAATGACTGTTTTCTTGAGGTATAGTGCCCTCTATTTCCCAGATCTATTCTCTTAAAAAAAGAAAATTCCCTAAAGGATTCCAGGGGAAGGAAAAACTTAAGTAGGTCTATTTTTTCTCTTTTTAACACCTTTGTTCTTTCTGAAGTTTTTAAAAACAAGTATGTGTTAATTTTTTAATAAAAGAAAATATAAAAACTGAAACAAACACAATTCTTAGACAAAAACTTGTGAAAGGCCAGTTCATGCTTAGCCTGAACCTGACATGAACTATTTTTACCATTTTCATCTTCAGGAGATATTCATTTCAGGAAATCCCATTCTAAAACCTTTAAATATCTTCTCCCCACCAATTCCAGATTTAAGATCTATGCTATCAAGTCAAACATGATTGCCTAATTTTAAGGTCAGATTATGATAGAGGTTCAGCTTCTGCCCATGCAATAACTTTCATTTTGACCCACAGTCAACTAAAATGTCAACAAGTCAGAGGAAAAGTGCATGTGACTTAGCTTTTTATCATTAAAAAAATTTGGACCCTTTTCCTAAAACATTACCTCCCTGCTAACATCAAGCCAAAAAATCAATCATATTGCTACTACTGGCTACAGCACTCCCTTCTTTTCAAAGAATTTTTAAAAATTTTAATGGAAACGATGTTAATATCTATTATAAAAACTAGAGATAACTACTGGTAACATTTGTTGTATATCCCGCCACACATTTACACTTAACACACGTGTGTGCACACATTTTCACATAAAAATGGGATTGTACTATATTTAAAACCTACCTTTCTGCCTTAATATCTTTCCATGAACATTATTTTACATTAAATACAAACTTTCATTGTTTTTAATGGCTGCAAGGTGTGAACATTATATAGATACACTTTATCATCTATTTAATTATTCTCTTCAGAGTTTATCAAGACATTTATGCCACTTCTAGTTTTTAATTATTACCAAATCTGTAATGAAATAGGTTAATGGATAAATTTTAGGGACTTCCCTGGTGGCACAGTGGTTAAGAATCTGCCTGCCAATGCAGGGGACACAGGTTCAAGCCCTGGTCCGGGAAGATCCCACATGCCACGGAGCAACTAAGCCCGTGAGCCTCTGCTCTAGAGCCCATGAGCCACAACTACTGAAGCCCACGCGCCTAGAGCCTGTGCTCCGCGACAAGAGAAGCCACCACAAAAAGAAGCCCGTGCACTGCAACGAAGAGTAGCCTCCACTCACCGCAACTAGAAAAAAGCCTTCCGCAGCAGCAAAGGCCCAATGCAGCCAAAAATAAATTAATTAATTTAAAAAATTTTAACGTATTATTATATGAACCACTTGTTCATACAATAATATGCCGACAATACTCAAGGACTCAGACGAGTATGTTTACCACTATCTTCATTTTAACAAAGAAAAGACATTACATAAAAGTTAACTGACTTTTATAGGAACAAGATTCATTTATACATTTCAGAAGCATGAAAGCAGAAATCTTTCTTTCTTCCAGAGTGTTGTGTAAGACACAAATAACAGAAAGAAGATACAGGATTTCTGATACAAACTGTTTCTACATCTTTCCCATTTAAATTAATTGCAGCATACTGTCAATACAAGAAACTTGATGAGATTAAGAGGGCAAAAAAGTATTTGTAACAAGATCTTCAGAATATTTCTTTGGGAAAAAGTTTTGCAAAATCTAGAGCAAGTTATAAAAGTTAATAAAGAAAAATTTCATCCCAATATACAATATAATCGTGGAGAGGTTTTTTGTTTTTTCCCCTTGAAGCATGCATTTATATTAGTTGCTATAGTAACACTATTATTGAAAACAATACTGGAACGGAATCTATAATCACTAGGCCAACAGTCATCAAAATGAGGTTTAAATTACATCCAAATGTGTACCTTTACTTTTCTTTGTCTAAACTTTATTTTTCCTTAAATAAGTGAAAAAGCTTACAAGCTGGGAAAAGCATGGTCTATATTCTAGCTAACAACCTAAATTAGTTTGAGCTTCAAAATGACTAGTTCAATTAATAAAATAAAATTAATGATAAACTACAAGTTTAAGTTAATCTATTTAGAAGTTTAAAGTATTTGGTAGGCTGACAAAAATTTCCGTTTCATTAATTCTGAAATTCAACCTTGAAAATAGAATTTTTAAAAAACAATCAAGACTTTGCCTAGAGGTGGGGGCAAGGATTTGCCATGTTTCAAAATATTTTGCTTGCCATCACTTTGAACTTGAGTTTCATAATATCTGGAAATAAAATGTCACTAGAATACTTAAGTGTCACAGGACCCACTCAAAAAAGCTATGAAAAAATTCCTTTTATTACTTAAATAAGTCTAGATTCTTAATAAATAAACAATATTCCTGGTCAAAAAAGTTTCTATTTTCAAATTTAAAGCCTCTTTCTTCCCAAACTACACAAGAAAAAAATGCAACATATTTGATGAGTAACTAGAGAGCTATTGAATGAAGTTCACATACCACCTCATATCAGATTTTTAGGGCAAGAGTACATAACCCTTGCCAAAGAGCATTGATAAATATATCCAGATTCTCAAATTGTAGGTATGAATAAGATAGTGACAACTACAGAACTTGTAACTTTCAAGGAAAGAAAAGGCAGGCCTGCCAAACTGACACTGGTGGAGGGTAAAAGCCAGAATCTCCTTTGATAAAAATGTTTTATACTCAATTTAACATTTAAAGAACTAGATACTATATTTAGCATTTAACCTTTAAAAACTGGTGATCCATTACAATTCTTATACATGACATATGCCATTCACTGTGAGGTAAAGAGTGTCATTCTGCATTTTATATGACTGTAGTAACTTTCTAGAGGTTGCAGCTTTCCAAGTAGAGCCTGAATTCAACTCAATTCTTATGCTATACAATCTGGAGTTCACATCATCTCTTTAATTTATTAACACTGTTACATCCTCTAACTCAACCATAGGTGTGCTCTAAAAAATATATGAAAATAAGAGGGAAAGCAGTTATTTAGCAGTTCAAATTACATTTAAAGAAAGAAAACATCAGGGACTTCCCTGGTGGTCCAGTGGCTAAGACTCCGCGCTCCCAATGCAGGGGGCCTGGGTTCGATTCCTGGTCAGGGAACTAGATCCTACATGCTGCAACTAGGAGTCCGCATGCTGCAACTAAAGATCCCATGTGCTGCAACTAAGACCCGACCTGGTGCAGCCAAATAAGTAATAAAGTAAATAAATAAATGAATGTTTTAAAAAAAAGTATGATTGATAAAAAAGAGAAAGAAAACATTAAAATATAAAATGGTTTTAAAAATGACATAAATAAGGCCATCTAATGATTCTTATATTGACCAAATCTCTCCCACAATTTATATTCCTTGAAGGGTCCAAAGTAATAAATTTGATGTAAAAAGCTCAGTCATGAAAACATTAGTAATTGAAGAGACAGAAGTGAGACATTCACCTACTTAATTCCCCTAAAAGCATCACAGCTTCAATTTCCCACTGTCCCTACTCCTGGAAGTTTTACAAGACACATTTGAACCAGCCAACCTCAGTTACACACTTTAGGATATTAATACACAGATACTGTGGCACTCAAGTACCTATACTAATTCAGAATCACTGTCACTTCAACATATTAGTTATGTCATCTGAACTCCCCTAAATGAAAATGGAAAAAACTGAAAGGACATATAGCCATGCTTACCATGTTTCTCTTGACAACAATTTTATGTATGACCAGACTGCATGAAATATAAACATCAGTATAATTTTGTGGGAATCAACTGATTTGATAACAAAAGAAGACCTGTACCAGTCTTTTGATTTTCAGAGGAAAGTTTACTGGCAGAATTTAAATGAAAGAATATATATATACATATATATATATATATATATATATATAAAAATCACAGTGGTTAAAATCACAGGCTCTAGAGTACTGCTCCAACAGTACTCTGGGCAATGATGGAAACGTTCTGAGTCTGCACTATCCAATATGGTACCTACTGAGCACTTGAAATGTGACTAGTGTGATTGATGAACTAAAACTTTAATTTATTTAAATGTAAATAGCCACATGTAGCTAGTGGCTTTTGTACTGGGCAGTGCAGATCTAGAGTCTTACTGGGTTTAAATCCTAGCTCTAACACTTATTAGCCCTATGTCCTTGAGCAAGTTATCTCTCTGGATCTAAGTTTCCTGGTCTGCAAAATGGGCCTAATAAGTATCTACTTCACAGGATTACTATGGAGACTAACTATTACACAGGAAGTATTTAGCAAAGTGCCTGGTTTACCAATGACCTCTGCATTGCTAAATCTAATGGTCACTTCTCAGACCTGATCCGATCCATCTACCAGTAACATCTAACAGCATTTAATCACTTTCTTCACCAAAATATTTTCTTCTCTTGGACAGCTAACTGGGACCAAGAAAAGACTCTACTAGGTGTTAATTTACCACTTACTCTTACTTTCAACACCTTTTCTAAAGGTCTAAAGCAGACCCTCACTTTAAAAAACAATGTATTCCCATACAGAGAGAGTAGTTTTTACACCTTAACCAAGTCTTCCTATTGAAAAATTCATGAAACAAATTTGACAGGACAAATTATCTGATATCAGAATTGTCCTAGAAAATTCTAGATATATAGCCATCATAATTATAGAAGGACCAATAAGTTATTACTTGTCCTGAGAATGTACATATTTAAAAAAAATTTAGCTGATGCTCATAGGATACCTCTCATTATCTAAATGAAAGCATGGTAAGCCAAAGCAATTTATATATGTGAAGATCAATTTGTTGGGTTGACCAAAAAGTTCCTTCGTTTTGTTTTTTTGTTTTTTTTTTTTGCGGTACGCAGGCCTCTCACTGTTGTGGCCTCTCCCGTTGCGGAGCACAGGCTCCAGACGCGCAGGCTCAGCGGCCATGGCTCACGGGCCCAGCCACTCTGCAGCATGTGGGATCTTCCCGGACCAGGGCACGAACCCGTGTCCTCTGCATTGGCAGGCGGATCCTCAACCACTGCGCCACCAAGAAAGCCCCCTTCGGTTTTTAAGTAAAAATAAAAGACATATTTTTCATTTTCAACAAGAACTTTATTGAACAACATAGTCACCGTTTTGTTCCACTACCTTCTGCCATTTTTCAGGCAACTTCATAATTCCATCTTCCCAAAACTTTCTGTCTTTTGAGCAAAGAATTGTTCCACGTGCCTTTTACAGTCTTCCAGGGAATTGAAATTTTTTTGTAAAGAATTGAAAGAATTTTGTAAAGACTGAAATAAATGGAAATCCGAAGGTGCAATATCTGGTGAATACAGCAGGTGAATCAGAACTTCCCAGCCAAGTTGTAACAGTTTTTGCCTGGTCATCAAAAAAACATGCTGTTTTGCGTTATCCTGATAGAAGATAACGCGTTTTCTGTTGACTAACTCCAGACGCTTTTCATCAAGTGCTGTTTTCAGTTGGTCTAACTGGGAGCAGTACTTGTTGGAATGAATCGTTTGGTTTGCCAGAAGGAGCTCATAATAGAGGACTCCCTTCCAATTCCACCATATACACAACATTACCTTCTCTGGATGAAGACGGGTCTTTGGTGTGGTTGGTGGTGGTTCATTTTGCTTGCCCCATGATCTCTTCCATTCCACATTATTGTACGGTATTTACTTTTCATCGCTCATCACAATTTGTTTTCGAAATGGAACGTTTTCGTTATGTTTAAGTAGAGAATCGCACACAAAAATATGGTGAAGAAAGTCTTTTTCACTTAACTTATGTAGAACACAAACATCAAAGCGATTAACATAACCAAGCTGGTGCAAAGATTTTCAACGCTTGATTTGGACATTTTGAGTATGTCAGCTATCTTTCGTATGGTATAACACTGATTGTTCTCAATTAAGGTCTCAATTTGATCACTATCAACTTCAACTAGTCTACTCGACCGTGGAGCATTGTCCAGTGAGAAATCTCCAGCACGAAATTTCACAAACCACTTCTGACATGTTCGATCACTCACAGCATCTTCTCCATACACTACACAAATCTTTTTTGCGTTTCAGTTGCGTTTTTACCTTTCTTGAAATAATAAAGCATAATATGCTGAAAATGTTGCTTTTTTCCTTCCATCTTCAATATTAAAATGGCTACACAGGGACTTCCCTGGTGGCACAGTGGCTAAGAATCCACCTACCAATGCAACGGACATGGGTTCGAGCCCTGGTCCGGGAAGATCCCACATGCCGTGGAGCAACTAAGCTCGTGCACCACAACTACTGAGCCTGTACTCTAGAGCCTGCGAGCCACAAACACTGAGCCCGCACGCCACAACTACTGAAGTCTGCATGCTCTAGGGTCCGCGTGCTGCAACTACTGAAGCCCACGTGCCTAGAGCCCATGCTCTGCAACAAGAGAAGCCACTGCAATGAGAAGCCTGCCCACTGCAATGAAGAGGAGCCCCGGCTTGCCACAGCTAGAGAAAGCCCGCACGCAGCAGCGAAGAGCCAACACAGCCCAAAACAAATAAAATTTTAAAAATAAATAAATTAGTTAAAACAAAACAAAAAAATGGCTACACAAAAATTCACCAATTTTGAAAAGTTTTCTTTAAATGTGAGCTGATATGACAGCTGTCACTATACAATCTAACAAAATTGTTTCAAATGAAGTTAAAGACAACTAAGCACTACTAGAGCCATCTTATGGAAAACACTGAACGAACCTTTTGGCCCACCCAATATTTTACGAGAGATTGAAGCACAAAGAGCAGTAAAATTAGTAAAAAATTTTGTCTATGTAAAGATAAAGTGCCTTGTTTGACTTTTTCCCCGTTCTCTCTTTTAAAGAATTTTTATCTTATTATATTTAATTGAGGTATAGCTGATATACAATATAAGTTTCAAGTGTGCAACACAGCGATTCACAATTTTTAAAGGTTATACTCCACTTTTACTTATTATAAAATATTGGCTATATTCTCTGTGCTATACAATACATCCTTGTAGCTTTTTTATTTTATACATAGTAGTTTGTACCTCTTAATCCCCTACCCTTATCTTGCTCCTCCCCACTTCCCTCTCCCCACTGGTAACCACTAGTTGGTTCTGTATATCAGTGAGTCTGTTTCTTTTTTGTTATATTCACTAGTTTGTTGTATTTTTTAGATTCCACATATAAGTGACATCATACAGTATTTGTCTTTCTCTGGCTGACTTATTTCAATAAGTGTAATACCCAAGTCCATCCACGTTGTTGCAAATGGCAAAATTTCATTCTTTTTTTTATGGCTGAGTAGTTTTCCACTGTGCATATGTTACCACATCTCCTTTATCCATTCATCTGTTGAAGGACACTTAGGTTGCTTCCATATCTCGGCTATTGTAAGTAATGCTGCTATAAACATTGGGGTGCACATACTTTTTTGAATTAACATTTTCATTTCTTTCAGATATACACCCAGAAGTAGAATTGCTGTGTCATATAGTAGTACTATTTTTAGTTTTCTGAGAAACCTTTTTTGGAATTCTAACTTTGCTCTTTAATAACTGGGTAATCTCTCAGAACCAATTCCCTTACTACAAAGGGGTAATACCACCTGTAACTAATAGGACCACTGTAAGGATAAAAAGAGATAATATGGGCTTCCCTGGTGGCGCAGTGGTTGAGAGTCCGCCTGCCGATGCAGGGGACAAGGGTTCGTGCCCCGGTCCGGGAAGATCCCACGTGCCGCGGAGCGGCTGGGCCCGTGAGCCATGGCCACTGAGCCTGTGCATCCGGAGCCTGTGCTCTGCAACGGGAGAGGCCACAGCAGTGAGAGGCCCGCGTACCGCAAAACAAACAAACAAACAAAAATAAACATACTGTCTTTATGATAAGGGAAACAGACAACACAAGACTATGTGGCAGAATTCTGAGACAGACCAAAGTCTAAAAGATGGGTCCATACCCTTTTTAGCCCAAGTTAGCTCTCTATTTTAGCATATCAAAACAGTTTTCTTAAGCTGGAGTCTGAATCCAAGTCACCTTTTTACAGATTTTTTTTTTTTTTTTTTTTTTTTTTGCGGTACGTGGGCCTCTCACTGCTGTGGCCTCTCCCGTTGCAGAGCACACACTCCGGACGTGCAGCCTCAGCGGCCATGGCTCACGGGCCCAGCCGCTCCATGGCATGTGGGATCTTCCCGGACTGGGGCACTAACCCGTGTCCCCTGCATCGGCAGGCGGACTCTCAACCACTGCGCCACCAGAGAAGCCCTTTACAGATTTTTTAAAATGCTAAGCTGGGACTTCCCTGGTGGCGCGATGGTTAAGAATCTGCCTGCCAATGCAGGGGACACGGGCTCAATCCCTGGTCTGGGAAGATCCAACATGCCGTAGAGCAACTAAGCCCATGTGCCACAACGACTGAGCCCACGCGCCACAACTACTGAAGCCCACATGCTGAAACTACTGAAGCTCGTGCACCTAGAGCCCATGCTCTGCAACAAAAGAAGCCACAGCAACGAGAAGCCTCCGCAGCGAAACAAAGAGTAGCCCCCGCTTGCCGCAGCTGGAGAAGCCCACGCACAGCAATGAAGACCCAATGCAGCCTAAAATAATTACAACTAAAAAAAACAGACGGCTAAAACACTGTCATATAAAATAATGAGGAGGAGACCTTTAAGATGGTGGAGGAGTAAGATGTGGAGATCACCTTCCTCCACACAAATACATCAGAAATACATCTACATGTGGAACAACTCCTACAGAACACCTACTGAACACTGGCAGAAGACCTCAGACTTCCCGAAAGATATATATATTATTTTCCTTTTGCTCTATTTCTGAGTATGTGTATGCTTCTTTGTGTGATTTTGTCTGTACAGCTTTGCTTTTACCATTTGTCTGAGGGTACTGTCTGTCCCTTTTTTTTTTTTTTTAGTAAAGTTTTTAGCACTTGTTAGCATTGGTGGATTTGTTTTTTGGTTTGGTTGCTCTCTTCTTTCTTTCTCTTTTCTTATTTTTAATTACTTTTTAAAAATTTTTAATAATTTTTTATTTTAATAACTTTATTTCTTTTTGTTTGATTATTTCTTTCTTCCTTTCTTTCTTTCTCCCTTTTCCTCTAAGCCATGTGGCTGACAGGGTCTTGGTGCTCTGGAGGGGTGTCAGGCCTGTGCCTCTGAAGTGTAAGAGCCGAGTTCAGGACACTGGTCCACCAGAGACCTCCCGTCTCCATGTAATATGAAATGGCAAAAGCTCTCCCAGAGATCTCCATCTCAACGCTAAGACCCAGCTTCACTCAAAAACCAACAAGGTACAGTGCTGGGCACCCTATGCCAAACAACTAGCAAGACAGGAACACAACCCCACCCATTAGCAGAGAGGCTGCCTAAAATCATAATAAGGTCACAGACACCACAAAATACACCACTGGATGTGGTCCCGCCCACCAGAAAGACAAGATCCAGCCGCATCCACCAGAACATAGGCACTACTCCGATCCACCAGGAAGTCTACAGAACCCACTGAACCAACCTTAGCTACAGGGGGCAGACACCAAAAACAACGGGAACTATGAACTTGCAGCCTGTGAAAAGGAGACCCAAAACACAGTGAGTTAAGAAAAATGAGATAACAGAGAAACACACAGAAGATGAAGAAGCAAGGTAAAAACCCACCACACCAAACAAATGAAGAGGAAACAAGCAGTCTACCTGAAAAACAATTCAGAGTAATGGTAGTAAAGATGATCCAAACTCTTGGAAATAGAATGGAGAAAATACAAGAAATGTTTAACAAGGAACTAGAAGAACTAAAGAGCAAACAAACACTGATGAACAACACAATAAATGAAATTTAAAAACTCTAAAGGAATCAACAGCAGAATAACTGAGGCAGAAGAATGGATAAGTGACCTGGAAGATAAAACAGTGGAAATAACTACTGCAGAGCAGAATAAAGAAAAAGGGATGAAAAGAATTGAGACAGTCTCAGAGACCTCTGGGACAATATTAAACACACCGGCATTCAAATTATAGGGGTCCCAGAAGAAGAAGAGAAAAAGAAAGTGACTGAGAAAATATTTCAAGAGATTATAGTTGAAAACTTCCCTAATAAGGGAAAAGAAATAGTCAATCAAGTCCAGGAAGTGCAGGCAGTCCCATACAGGATAAATCCAAGAAGAAACACGCCAAGACAGATATTAATCAAACTATCAAAAATTAAATACAAAGAAAAACATTAAAAGGAGCAAACGAAAAACAACAAATAACACACAAGGGAATGCCCATAAGGTTAACAGCTGATCTTTCAGCAGAAACTCTGCAAGCCAGAAGGGAGTGGCAAGGCATATTTAAAATAATGAAAGGGAAAAATCTACAGGATTACTCTACCCAGCAAGGATCTCATTCAGACTCGACTGAGAAATTAAAATCTTTACAGACAAGCAAAAGCTAAGACAGTACAGCACCACCAAAGCAGCTTTACACAAATGCTAAAGGAACTTCTCTAGGCAGGAAACACAAGAGGAGGAAAAGACCTACAATAACAAACCCAAAACAATTAAGAAAATGGGAACAGGAACATACATATTGATAAACAGTTTAAATGTAAATGGATTAAATGCTCCAACCAAAAGACACAGACTGGCTGAATGGATACAAAAAAAGACCGGTATACATGCTGTCTACAAGAGACCCACTTCAGACCTAGGGACACATAAAGACTGAAAGTGAGGGGATGGAAAAAGATATTCCATGCAAATGGAAATCAAAAGAAAGCTGGAGTAGCAATTCTCATATGAGACAAAATAGACTTTAAAATAAAGACTACTACAAAAGACAAAGACGGACACTACATAATGATCAAGGGATCAATCCAAGAAGAAGATATAACAATTGTAAATATTTATGCACCCAACATTGGATCACCTCATTACATAAGGCAAATGCTAACAGCCATAAAAGGGGAAATTGACAGTAACACAACCATAGTAGGGGACTTTAGCACCCCACTTTCACCAATGGACAGATCATCCAAAATGAAAATAAACAAGGATAAAAAGCTTTAAATGATACATTAAACAAAATGGACTTAACTAATATTTAGAGGATATTCCATCCAAAAACAAAAGAATACACTTTCTTCTCAAGTGCGCATGGAACATTCTCCAGGATATATCATATCTTGGGTCACAAATCAAGTCTTGGTAAAGTTAAGAAAATTGAAATCGTATCAAGTATCTTTTTCAACCACAATGCTATGAGCCTAGATATCAATTACATGAAAAAATCTGTAAAAAATACAAACACATTCAGGCTAAACAATACACTACTTAATAACCAAGAGATCACTGAAGAAATCAAAGAGGAAATTAAAAAATACCTAGAAACAAATGACAATGAAAACATGACGACCCAAAACCTATGGGATGCAGCAAAAGTTCTAAGAGGGAAATTTATAGCAATACAATCCTACCTCAATAAACAAGAAACAGCTCAAATAAACAACCTAAGCTTACACCTAAAGCAATTACAGAAAGAAGAACAAAAAAAACCCCAAAGTTAGCAGAAGGAAGGAAATTATAAAGTCAGATCACAAATAAACTAAAAATAAATGAAGGAAACAACAGCAAAGATCAATAAAAATAAAAGCTGGTTCTTTGAGAAGATAAACAAAATTGACAAACCATTAGACAGATTCATCAAGAAAAAAAGGGAGAAGACGCAAATCATTAGAATTAGAAATGAAAAAGGAGAAGTCACAACAGACGCTGCAGAAATAACAAAGGATCAAGAGAGATTACTACAAGCAACTATATGTCAATAAAATGGACAACTGGGAAGAAATGGACAAATTCTTAGAAAAGCACAACTTTCCAAGACTGAACTAGGACGAAATAGAAAATATAAACAGACCAATCACAAGCACTGAAATTGAGACTGTGATTAAAAATCTTCCAACAAACAAAAGCCCAGGACCAGATGGCTTCATGGGTGAATTCTACCAAACATTTAGAGCTAACACCTATCCTTCTCAAACTCTTCCAAAATATAGCAGAGGGAGGAGCAGTCCCAGACTCATTTGCAGAGGCCACCATCACCCTGATACCAAAACCAGACAAAGATGTCACAAAGAAAGAAAACTACAGGCCAATATCACTGATGAACATAGATGCAAAAATCCTCAACAAAATACTAGCAAACAGAATCCAACAGCACATTAAAAGGATCATACACCATGATCAAGTGGGGTTTAACCCCTAAGTGCAAGGATTCTTCAACATATGCAAATCAATCATTGTGATACACCATATTAACAAATTGAAGGATAAAAACCATATGATCATCTCAATAGATGCAGAAAAAGCTTTCAAAAATATTCAACACCCGTTTATGATAAAATCTCTTCAGAAAGTAGGCATAGAGGGAACTTACCTCAACATAATAAAGGCCATATATGACAAACCCACAGCCAACATCGTCCTCAATGGTGAAAAACTGAAACATTTCCACTAAGATCAGGAATAAGACAAGGTTGCCCACTCTCACCACTATTATTCAACACAGTTCTGGAAGTTTTAGCCATGGCAATTAGAGAAGAAAAAGAAATAAAAGGAATCCTAATTGGAAAAGAAGAAGTAAAGCTGTCACTGTTTGCAGATGACATGATACTGTACATAGAAAAACCTAAAGACTCTACCAGAAAACTACTAGAGCTAATCAATGAATCTGGTAAAGTAGCAGGACACAAAATTAATGCATAAAAATCTCCTGCATTCCTATACACTAATGATGAAAAATCTGAAAGAGAAATTAAGGAAACACTCCCATATACCACTGCAATAAAAAGAATAAAAAACCTAGGAATAAATCTACCTAAGGAGAAAAAAGACCTGTATGCAGAAAACTATAAGACACTGATGAAAGAAATTAAAGATGATACAAACAAATGGAGAGATATACCATGTTCTTGGACTGGAAGAATCAACATTGTGAAAATGACTCTACTACCCAAAGCAGTCTACAGATTCAATGCAATCCCTATCAAACTACCCCTGGCATTTTTCACAGAACTAGAACAAAATTTTCACAATTCGTATGGAAACACAAAAAACCCCAAATAGTGAAAGCGATCTTGAGAAAGAAAAACGGAGCTGGAGGAATCAGGCTCCCTGACTACAGACTATACTAGAAAGCTACAGTAATCACGACAGTATGTACTGGCACAAAAACAGAAAGATAGATCAATGGAACAGGATAGAAAGCCCAGAGATAAACCCATGCACCTATGGTCAACTAATCTATGAGAAAGGAGGCAAGGATATACAATGGAGAAAGACAGCCTCTTCAATAAGTGGTGCTGGGAAAACTGGACAGCTGCATGGAAAAGAATGAAATTAGAACATTCCCCAACACCATACACAAAAATAAACTCAAAATGTATTAAATACCTAAATGTAATGCAAGACACTATAAAAGTCTTAGAGGTAAATATAGGCAGAACATTCTATAACATATATCACAGCAAGATCCTTTTTGAACCATCTCCTAGAGAAATGTAAACAAAACAAAAATAAACAAATGGGACTTTAAGAACTTAAAAGCTTTTGCACAGCAAAGGAAACCATAAACAAGACAAAAAGACAACCCGCTGAATGGGAGAAAATATTTGCAAACGAAGCAACTGACAAACGACTAATCTCCAAAATTTACAAGCAGCTCATGCAGCTCAATACGAAAAAAACAACGAACCCAATCCAAAAATGGGCAGAAGACCTAAATAGACATTTCTCCAAAGAAGATTTACAGATTGCCAAAAAGCACATGAAAGGATGCTCAACATCACTAATCATTAGAGAAATGCAAATCAAAACTACAATGAGGTATCACCTCACACCGGTCAGAATGGCCATCATCAAAAAGATCTACAAACAATAAATGCTGGAGAGGGTGTGGAGAAAAGGGAACCCTCTTGCACTGTTGGTGGGAATGTAAATTGATACAGCCACTATGGAGAATAGTGTGGAGGTTCCTTAAAAAAACAAAATAGAACTACCATATGACCCAGCAATCCCACTATAGGGCATTATACCCTGATAAAACCATAATTCAAGAAGAGTCATGTACCACAGTGTTCACTGCAGCAATATTTACAATAGCCAGGAGATGGAAGCAACCTAGCTGTCCATCAACAGATGAATGGATAAAGAAGATGTGACACATATATACAGTGGAATATTACTCAGCCATAAAACGAAACGAAATTGAGTTATTTGTAGTGAGGTGGATGGACCTAGAGACTGTCATACAGAGTGAAGTGAGTCAGAAAGAGAAAAATAAATACCCTATGCTAACACATATATAAGGAATCTTAAAAAAAAATGGTTCTGACGAACATAGGGGCAGGACAGGAATAAAGACACAGACATAAAGAATGGATTTGAGGACACAGGGAGGGGGAAGGGTAAGCTGGGACGAAGTGAGAAAGTGGCATGGACTTATATACACTACCAAATGTAAAATAGATAGCTAGTGGGAAGCAGCCACATGGCACAGGGTGATCAGCTCGGTGCTTTGTGACCACCTAGTAGGGTGGGATAGGGAGGGTTGGGAGGTAGACACAAGAGGGAGGAGATGCAGAAGGGAATAGATATGGGAACATATGTATAGCTGATTCACTTTGTTATAAAGCAGAAACTAACACACCATTGTAAAGCAGTTATACTCAAATAAAGATGTTAAAAATAAATAAATAAATAAAATAATGATAAAAAGAACATTTTTTAAAAAAAGCTAAACTGAATGCATAAATGCATGGTGACACTGTTCTAAGAACTTCAAATGAAATATCAAATTTGTCATAATAACTGTCTGAAGTACATACTATTTTTAACCCCCATGTTACTGATGAGATCTCTAAGATTGCGAATCAGAATGGGCTGCTGGTCCCCTCTCTGAAAATCAACCTGCAGAAAAACTACAGAAGGGAAAAGGAAACATGAAGTTCAGGAACTTATAGACACAGACATGTTGTGCAATATCACTGGGGTGACACAACAGGCATCATATGCCATCTAAAGCACAGTTACGGGAAAAATAATTCAAATTAATAAGTATGATAGGTGTACTTAAGGAAATAAGGGAAGGCATTACCAATATGAAATTCAAATAAAAATTATCTTAAAAGTGTCAAAATGAAATATTTTGGATAAAAATAATCATTGAAATAAATAATGTATAGTATAAATAGCAGGAGAGGTACAGCTGAAGAATAACTTCGTGAGTTTGGAGATCAGACTGAGACACTTTCCCAGAAGACAGCAGTAAAGGATAAAGAAATAGGAAATGCAAAAGAAAAGCTAAAAGATATGGAAGCTAAAAGCAGATGGGCAGGCATTCAGTAATAACAGTCTCAGAAGGAGATGAAAATAAAAATGGAGAGGATGAGATTTTTGAGGAGTAATGGACACCAATTTCTCAGAACAACAGATCAAGAAACTGAGGCACAGAAAAGTAAAATAACTTGATATGGTCAAGATTCAAACCCAGGTCATCTTGTCTGAGTGCTCTTGCCCTTAACCACCATGCTATACTGACTGAGGACTGAAGATCAATAAATTCAACATCAAAGATAATTAAGGAGGACTGGAATCAGCTTTGCCACTCTAGGATTTTGCAGTAACTAAAAGATGAAATCTATACTCTCCAGTATTACACACCTTGATAACATTGCAAATGCCTTTCCATAAACTCACAGCACTGATTAAAAAGGAAGTGTGAAGAAGTAAAGAAAAGGGAACCCTTGTGCACTGTTGGTGAAAATGTAAATTGGTGCAGCCACTATGGAGAACAGTATGGAGCTTCCTGAAAAAAATAAAAATAGAACTACCATATGATCCAGCAATTCCACTCCTGGGTATTTATCCAAAGGAAACTAAAACACTGACTCAAAAAGATATCTGTGAGATTGGGATTGACATGTATACACTGATGTGTATAAAATGGATGACTAATAAGAACCTGCTGTATAAAAAAATAAACAAAATTCAAATATCCAAAAAGAAAAAGATATCTGCACTACTATGTTCAACGCAGCATTGCTTACAATAGCCAAGACATGGAAACAACCTACGTGTCATCCATGGATGAATGGATAAAGAAAATGTGGTACATACAATGGAATATTACTGAGCCATAAAAAAAGAAAATCCTGCCATTTGTAACATGGATGGATGGTGAGGGCTTATGCTAAGTGAAGTAAGTCATACTGAGAAAGACAAATATCATATGATCTCACTTATATGTGGAATATAAAAAAGCTGAAATTATAGAAACAGAGTAGAGTGATGGTTTACAGGAGCTGGTGTGTGTGTGAGAGATGGAGAGATATTTGTCAAAGGGTACAAATTTCCAATTATAAGATGAGTAAGTTCTGGTGATATAATGTACAGGGTGTTGGCTATAGTTAATACTGTATTGTATATTTGAAAGTTGCTAGAGAACAGATCTCAAAAGTTCTCATCAAAAAAAAATTGTAACTATGTATGGTGATGGATGTTAACTAGACATTGTGGTGATCATTTTGCAACATACACATATATCAAATCATTATGTTGTACATCTGAAACTAACATAATGTTATATGTCAATTATATCTGAATGGAAAAAAGTTGGATATAAAAAGAAGAAAGTGTCAAGTCCTAGCAAAGGAGACTGCCTCATTTTACTATTTTCACAAGTTTATTCACATAACATATTAATGGCAGCACAGTAGAGTGTAGTAGTTAAAGAGCATGGGGTCTGGAATCATTGCACTAAGATCAAATGCAGGTGACACCACTTCTCTCTGTCATAATTTTATCACCTATAAAATAGAAATAAACTCTACTGGCTTTGTAAGGTGGCTATAAGGATTACATGATTCAGTGCTAATAAAGCCCTTAATACAGTACCTGGCTGCTGGGAAAACTGGACAGCTACATGTAAAAGAATGAAATTAGAACATTCTCTAACACCATGCACAGAAATAAACTCAAAATGGATTAAAGGCCTAAATGTAAGACTGCATACTATAAAACTCTTCGAGGAAAACACAGGCAGGACGCTCTTTGACATACATCACAGGAATATCTTTTTGGATCCGTCTCCTAGAGCAATGAAAATAAGAACAAAAATAAACAAATGGGACCTAATTAAACTTAAAAGCTTTTGCATAGCAAAGGAAACCATAAATAAAACAAAAGGACAACGTACGGAATGGGAGAAAATATTTGCAAATGAAGTGACTGACAAGGGATTAATCTCCAAAATATACAAACAGCTCATACAGCTCAATATCAAAAAACCAAACAATCCAATCAAAACCTGGGCAGAAGACCTAAATAGAAACTTCTCCAAAGAAGAGATACAACTGGCCAAAAAGCACATGAAAAGATGCTCAACACTGCTAATTATCAGAGAAATGGAAATCAAAACTACAATGAGGTATCACCTCACACTGGTCAGAATGGCCATCATCGAAATGTCTACAAATAATAAATGCTGGAGAGGGTGGTGGAGAAAAAGGAAGCCTCCTACATTGTTGATGGGAATGTAAATTGGTATAACCACTATGAAGAACAGGATGGAGGTTCCTTAAAAAACTAAAAATAGAGCTACCACATGATCCTGCAGTCTCACTCCTAGGCATATATTCAGAGAAAACCATGGGCATATATCCAGAGAAAACTATAATTCAAAAAGATACATGCACCCCAATGTTCACTGCAGCACTATTTACAATAGCCAAGACATGGAAGCAACCTAAATATCCATCGACAGATGAATGGATAAAGAAGATGCGACACACACACACACACACAATGGAATTATTACTCAGTCACAAAAAGGAATGAAATAATGCCATTTGCAGCAACATGGATAGACCTAGAGATTATCATACTAAGTGAACTAAGCCAGGCAGAGAAAGACAAATACCATATGATATCACTTATATGTGGAATCTAAAAAAATTAAAAAATGATACAAATGAACTTATTTACGAAACAGAAAGAAACTCACGGACTTAGAAAACAAACTTATGGTTACCAAAGGGGAAATGGGGGGGAGGGATAATTTATGACGTTGGGATTAACATATACACACAACTATATATAAAATAGATAACCAACAAGGACCTACTGTATATCACAGGGAACTATACTCAATATTTTATAATAACCTATAAGGGAAAAGAATCTGAAAAGGAATATATAAGACTTATAGAAAAACCTGAAGGAACATTTTTGCCAACCCAAATATTTACATATATCTGAATCACTGTTCTGTACACCTGAAACTAACACAATATTGTAAATCAACTATACTTCAATAAAAGTAAATAAAATCTCCGAAATGCACTCAATACACACATTTCAGAACCACATGCCTGTTTTTCTTCTCATAGCATTGGTTTAACTGTCACACTCTATATTTTATGTATTTACCTTATTTATCGTCTGTCTCTCCCCACCCCCACTGCGATGGAAGCTTCACAAGAGCAGGGATTTTTGTCTGCTTTATACATTGCTATAGCCCCAGGATCTTGAACAGTGACTGGCACACAGCAGGTACAGAATACATTTTTGTGAAGTGAATGAAAGTCGGTTTCCTCCCTCCCTCCCTCCTCTTCCTCTTATCCTATGAATAGAGGGTTTGAACTCTGTTTTCACTCCCTTCTTTTTTCATAATTTCCAAGAGCTAGGAATAACTTTCAGGATCTTTAAGACAGATTAAATGTCACACACACTCACCTTCTGCCTAATTCCTTAAAACTCCAACCCAGGTCCAGGCATAAAATAGTTACCAGCTTGCTTCGCATCCTTGTTTCGAATTAAGGAAACATAAATTAATTTGTTCTCACTTTCAACTAAATTAAGGGCAGAAGTCACAGGTTCAGAAACACTGCCTCATTTGGTAGCATGAGGACTTTTTCCTTAGTGGGTAGGAGGGGAAGGAATGCCTTTTAAAAATGCCAGCAGTCAGATAAAAATACCTTTGTCTTTGGTGAGTTAGGTAAAAATTGTGTTCAATCTATGTCCAAAATGTCCATGTTTAATTGACTTTGGAAGCAATAATAAAAGTCAAATTTTTATCAAAAAAAAATACAGTACCTAGCATAAAAAGCACTCAAACATTAGCTACTGTTCATTATTCTTCTTAATTCAAAGATTTAGCTGATAATAATTAGAAAGGCGAATCATACTCCTATATACCTTGTACTCACAGCAGCAGTAGAGCTTGTTAAAAATACAGATTCCTAGGTCCCACATCAAGAAATTGATTCAGTAGGTCTTGGATGAAGCCAGGAATCTGCATTTTTTATCAAGCTGTCAGGCAAATATAAATGCAGGTTAGTCCAAGGCATGTCAACCATTGTCTTAGCTTGCAATTTTAGGACAAAAATTTATTTGTTCATTGTCACTTTTATTGACTATTTGCTATGTGCTAGGTATTATACCAGGAGCTGGGGATACAGTGATGAAGATATACTAATACAATCCCTGCCTGCATAGGCTAGTAAGAAGCATATAACCTAGAGAGAACAGATACATCTTTGGATTTGTATATAAAACCAAAAAGTTTCTACTACTTAATTCATTTATTCAATGAGCATTTACTAAATATAAACCTGGTATTTTCAATTTCAGAATTTCCATGATCCATAGTAGTGGCTATTTCTAGTGCTTCAAAAGGAGACACATTTCCTTAAGTCTATCCCCAATTGCCTCCACTCCCCCAACCCCTCTCCACCCCCGCAATGGAATCTCACATTCCACCCCCAACTCTGCCAGCAAGACAATTCATTTGTGTTGATGTTTCCATTAGCAGTGATTTGTAAAACAGCTTGCCTGAGTTAGGGAGGTTGCCATTTAGGGCCATCATTGGTACCATGACCTCTTTAACCCAAATGTTCTCCCTAAAATACTTGTTGACTTTGGCTCCTTAGTTTTTCCTGTGTTATAAGGTGATACAATCAAAGTTAAGACACAAAACAGCACTGTTAAAAATCATGTCAGTCTATTAACATGTATTTATTTTGTAGTTTGAGAAAGCATACTAGAAGCAACCCTTCAGTTTTAAAAATTACTACACTGGTATCACAGCTGGCTGTGAGGCAGACAATTCCTTTAAAGTTTTATGTATTATTTAAGGGGGAAAATCCTTGAATGTTAGAAAACGTAACAGTTTGTAGTCAAATGCATGCTAACATCACTGGAAGTGATTATCAATGTTTAGTAATTAAATATTATCATATTCCCTCCTCTTTATTATAATTGATCTCTAAGGGAGTTAAAGCCTCAAATACCTATCTCTTCTGCAGCCTAGCTGGGATTATTGCCTCTGGCCTCTAAATGATTTTAGTCTTCTACTGATCTGTCATATGTCAAGCTAAACCTTCTAAGGATCAGGACCTCATATGACTCCTCTGAAATTCCACAAATTTAAGTCTATACTGGTTTCAGAGAAATGAACCAAGTATAATGGCAATATTAATGATGATTATGGAAACAAAAATAGCAGCTAACATTTGAGCACTTACTATGTGCTAGGCAGTGTGCTCTACATGGATTATCTCTTCTGTGAGGTAGGTACTACTGTTTTCTTATCTTCTTAAGGGAAGTGGGGCTTGGAAAGCTTATGTGGCTTGTCTAAAATTACACCCAAAAAAGGGT